>NW_026558630.1:0-144628 GCF_026930045.1 Uloborus diversus
GACCACGTGCTGTTTACTGAAATTTGAGAACCTCGGTCTTGAATTATGTTAGATTTTTAATTTAAACTTTCACAAAAAGTGAAAGAATCACTTAATTTGAAAAAAAAAAAAAAAAAAAAATCATTAAAAATACGTTTTTGCATCATGCAGAATCAATCCTTTTTCGATGTAAACATTGCATCACGTTGTGACGTCATTCGTGCGATCGGTCGTGATAACTCAGTCAAATGAATGAACTTTTGGGTGAACCGAGTCACCAGTTCATTGTATCTTATACCCGCGAAGTTTTTTTTTAGATTGAGTTACTTTTTGATTGGCAACATATCTTTAACTTTCTTGCATTGGCACGCGACTTACGTGAGGGATGCGATCCAAGACAATTCGCGTAACTGCAAAATTTCGCGTTGTGGAAAAGGGTATGTGTAAAATCTTTTATAAACATACGATTAAAGACATTTAGGAAACACCACCTCAAACTGTTAAAAAACCATTTCTTAACTATACATTACTGTTTCTTAAACAAAAATTGAATTTTTATTTATTGTATTTTTTAAAAAAATAACCCTTTTATTTAACATAAAAAACTGCTACGATAAACAAAATCAATAATCAATGGGAAAGGAAGACGTAAAATAAACCACCACGGTACGTATATTATGTAGTAAGAAAAACAAATGCACTATAGTTGTTGAAACTTTCTTTTTCCTTCTATCTTCACGAGCTTTAAATGAAACAGCGCTCTTAGGTGTCATTATTTTTCATCAACTTTCCCATCATATAGAATGAAAAAATAAATGGAAAATGAGGAATAGAGTTATTTGTATACGCGATTTTCAGACCAGTACAGTGTGGGAACTTCCGCTCTCAGTGATGCCAAAGGGATGAAGGTTCATTCACGAAAAAAAAACACGATTCCGCTTCGGAGAATTTTCGTGTTGAGGGTGAAGATTTCGCGTTAGGAATAAATTCTTTGCCGGGGGAAAATCGCATTATAGCCATTTCGATTAAGTCGGATCGCGTTGTAGCGGGAATCGACTGTACTTTAAAGAACAGTTCGTTTATCTTATATCTTTAAACGAGCAATTCTCGTGTGGGTATATATATATATTTCTTATCTCGGAAAGGGCTCTAACGATTTGGATGAAATTTTGGATTTAATTGTAGTTTTGCATTCCAAGTTCATCTACATCAGTGTTTTTTCTGTAAAAACACGATTTTTTAAACAAAAAAACCAGTTTTTTAATATAAAGTCAAATTAAGTTAAGCCTTGAAGTAAACTGTGAATTGACGCATCAGGCAGACGATTTGCAACCATAACAATGAAAATTTGTCCCTTCTCGCTTTAAAAATTTTATACTTGCTTAGGGTTGCCGGGCTTGGCTGATATTGGCCACTTTGGCTCATTTCAAACACACTTGGCTGAAAACAAATTCAAAAGCATTATGTAAATACAAATACAAAAGTGACGACAAGCAACAGGCTCTGGGCCCAGCTAGACTGGTCCTAGTCCATTTACAATCCCAGTGAAGATCAATGGCCCTCTTAAATCAATCCACTCCTTGCTCATCACCACCTCTTCCGGTGAGCTGTTCCAAGGTTCCACAACCCTGCTGTAATAATAATTTTTCCTAATATCCATGTTAGCCTGAGATTTAAATAGCGTAAAACAATGACCCCTTGTCTTGTTTTCAGTGCTCAACTTCAGCCCCGTAACATCTTTGATTTTAATAATTTAAACAGCTGAATCATGTCCCCTCGGTCTCTTCTTTGCTCAAGACTGTACATTTTTAACCTTCTAAGCCTGGAATCATATTCTAAATGAGAAAGTCCATTTATTAGCCTTGTAGCCCGCCTTTGAACCCTTTCCAATACATTAATGTCTTTCTTAAGATAAGGAGACCAAAACTGAACAGCATACTCCAAATGAGGTCTTACCAAACTTCTATATAAGGGCAGAAGAACTTCTTTAGATTTGTTTGAGTCGATGTAAGGCTTTTTTTCTTTTTTTAGTGAAACTATTGCTTGACCATCCTATTTTATTCATTTATTTTCTTTTTACACTTCAAATAGTTTAACATGTTTTATCACGCATCTAAATTTTATTTCGAAGAAGTGTATGTCTTGGGATTGTTTGTTTGTTAAGACAGTTATCATTTGTTGGAACGGTTTGTGGATCATCTGTTTTGATGGATATCATGCTGTATGTAGCATTTTCTAGCGTAAAAAACTAAAAATACTTATTCAAAAAGAAAATCTCGATTGGGATAAAATCGTGAAACGCATCATAGTATGAAAGGAAGTATTCGGTTAAAAACCGATTTCACTATAGCAAAACTAAGGTCAAAATATTTTAATTACTGACAAGAACATTGTATAGAGGAAACAAACGTAACAGATAGTTTAAAGCAAAATGTTGATTTAATGACATTCAGAATCTTCTTTGTTTGGTACTTTAGTGTTATAAGAAGGTCGAGTACATAATATTTCGTTAACGTGAAGCTTTTCAAGTGTATTAAACCTTAAAAAAAACACAATTTGACAAAAAATAATTCTTTTAAAGCCGAGCGAGGCACGGTCGTCCAGGTACTAATGTTTTTAATTTCATCAAAAATATATCTATTTAAACCTGCCACCATTTTTTTAAGCAATGCATTGTGAGATTTTCAATGATTTCCTGTCGGCAGGTATGGTTTTGCGATAACCTATATTGGACAGGAGCTCGTAGTTTGATACAACCATTCTTTAATTTGCCAATATAAGTTGCTTGATTTCTCTACCTGTCATGACTAATGATTCTTATTTTCTCTTATCTGCTTTCAGGTCCAGCTCCCAAAAGGAGGCGACCTGAAGAGGATCAGGCTGTTGCAGGTATGCATATAGTTGATTTTTCTTAATGTACAGCCAGTAGGTAGCCAAGGAGGGGTATCTGGGGTTCAGACCCACTTCCTTACAGGTTGCTGTCTCTCTTCTCAGCTTTTGCACTTACGTTAAACTCAGGGGTGATTGTGTTCCGGTATTTCACCGGATTTCCGGTATTTTCGGACGTATTTCCGGTATTTTTATGTCCGAAAATACCGGAATTATGCTTTTATCTCCCTACCTCCTCAATTTTTTAAAATTATATAATATTCATCAAATATACCTGCAAGAGCCTTAAGATGGATACCTATCCCTTAAGATGGACAAATAAATGTCAAGATAATTTGTATAACACCAGCTCAAAAGTAACTTTGTAACCCATTAAAAAAACTTAATCACATGTACACACAATATTTTGACTCAGAACTATTTAATACTATGGCAAAGGTGCGCCTAAGTAATAAGGGTCAAAGTTCCCCCCCCCCCCGGTCTCGCTTTGAAACTTTCAGGTATTTTTTGATGAACTCACAATCACCCCTGCTTCAACAGAATAAATAAAAAGCGGAATATTTGTCAGCTCTTAAACTCTAAAGCTTTAAACTCTATAATTTGCCCGACACACGTTGCAGAATTTCTGAACAACTCTGTCTGTTGTGATGCCTCATAATTCTTATTTTCTTGTATCTGCTTTCAGTTCCTGTCTTGAAGCAGCAGAAGCCTGTATTGAGAAGGAAGCCATTGGGGAGCAATGCGGGTGTTCCAAGTATGTAAATAGCTTTTTTTTTTTTTTTTTTTTAAATGTGCAGCACATAGTACAGGACAGATCAGGGAAAAGTCAGGGAATTTCGAAGAAATAACCAAAGTTCAGGGAAAATTGATTAAATGAAGAAAAAGCATCCCCCCTGAATTATCTATTTAAAAAAAATGTAAAATAGGTGCGATTATACCCTGTCGTATATTAGTGCATCTCTTTCGCTCAACGTCAAGCCCAAGATTGATTCTGTGCCTGTAAAATTGTTTATTCAGGGCGGCGACAGATCAGAGAAATCAGGGAGATCAGGGAAAAGTCAAGGAACTTTATAAAAGTCAGGGAAATATCAGGGAATTTTGAAAAAATAACAAAAAAATCAGGGAAAATTGATTTTCTGAAGAAAAAAAATTTTTTTTTGCTTTCCAAAATTAAGTACTTTAATTCCCTATGCATTTTCTGCCAATTATCTGTACAAAAAAAAAAGTAAAATTAATGAGGTGCGATTATACTCTGCCACATATTTGTGCATCTTTTTTCCTCAACGTCAAAGTATTGAGCTTTACTAATTAACCACAGGATGAACTTCCTAAGATTGCTTCTGTGTCTATTAGGTGTTTATTTTACCTAGCTTGAAATTTCCAAATTTTCTTTTACACTTTCAATCCTATGTAAAATAAAACTACCCTACAGGCAAAGATAAAGCCATCATTAATGCCTCAGCTCCCTTGCCTTTACTCATTGTTTTGAAGTAATTACCGTACTGTAATTACAATTTCGAAAAGAAATCTTTGTTTTTATCAGTATTAATTTAAAAAACAAAGTTCATGTTCTTAATTTAATTGCTAAAATTGAATGAAAATCAACTTTGTTGTTGCCTTTGTATCACTCATTGACGCCTCATATTTTATTAAATGTTTTTTTCAGACTTCAAAAATTCTTTATTTTCAAACAAAGTTTTATATAGAATATGTATATTGAAAGTAGTTGTTTTTTGCATTTCAATGTTCGTTACAAAAGTAACCTAAGATTTTTTCTCAACAAATAATGAAATTATTTGACATAGCAAATGTTATGTTACTATTTACTCATTGTATTAATAGTTGAAGTTGGCATTTTAACTATTAAAAAATATATTTTTTTAATAGTTAAAATGCTTTATTCAATCATTAAAACCTAATAGCTCAATATGACTGCTTGTTGAAAGGTTTCAATTTGTTTTTCATAAATACCTACTTTACTGTTCATATTTTTTAGCTTGATCATTTTGAAAAATTTACCTTTCATTTTTTAAAAACATGAAGCGAAACAGATCAATTTTTTTAAAAGAAAATTATAAATTTTAGTTCAAGTGTGGGATACCTAAAAGTTTTTGAAAATCCGAACAAATGTTTTTGTGGTGCATATGGTGTGTGGGATGTAGGGGCAATAGAAATTTCACTTTTTATGAGTATCACAGCTCAATTACTTTGCAGCGCATTTTCAAAATGTTTCGCCAAATGAACCAATGCGAAGCTCTGTTTTTCAAACCTTTAAAACACAAGATTGTTGAAGTTTAAAATTAAGTGCTTAACTTTTATACGGAATGGGGCTTTAAAACAATACTAAGAATTTCACTAAAATGAAAAATGATCCATTAGTTAATAAAATTTGCAAATCTAAAACTTGAATTCGCCACCTAGCTGTCATTTAAAAATTTAGCCGAAGAGTTAAAACATTCGATACCTTCTTTCAGGTAAGACATTGGTTTTAGACATTTGTGATGCAATTTTAAAGGAATAAAGAAAAAGAAAATGCACGTTTTACGATCTACTTTAACAGGTCCTGATTTTGCTACCGTTTTTCGGTACCTTCACAAAAATCTTGTTTTGAAATCGGTACTTTCACAAAAATCAAGTAATAAAATCAGTAGCTTCACAAAAACATTGAAAATTTCACAAAAACTTGCATTTTAAAATATAAAATTTGTTTCTCTGTTTAAAACAAAATTTACTCATAAAATAAAATTCTAAGTAGGTTTATATGAACAATCGCTTAAATAGCAACCTTTTTGTAGTATTTAAAGTAATTTTTAGCTGTTTCTCGCCAAAGTGTATTTATACAATATTATTGCAATCTTTTAACACCTGTTTTGGGAACCGTTTTTTCTCATTATTTCCAATATTGTACACAGTACAGAGCCTATTAAGCTGGAATTACGATGGTATTTTTGGTACTTCTTAGGTTTATTAGCTCCCCCCATCCCCAAAAAAACGAAACCTGTTTAAAATAATGCTAAATGACATTTACACTTTTGGAACTAAAATTTCACTTATTCTACTTCTTTTTTACAAAACTTAGGATGCCTCTAAAAATTCACAAAAACAATGCTGATTTAAAAAAAAAAAATTCACAAAAATAGAATGATGCAATACTTTCACAAAAATAGGTAGCGAGGAAAAAATCCTGGATTGGCCCCTGTTTAAGTTAATTCTCTTGCCAAATATAGAAATTGCTGACAGATTTTGAACGATCAATCATAGCGTATTTCCAATTGTCGTCAAATTTGTGGATGCCAAAGGCCGAGCGCTAAGGTACTTCGGCCATGTTGATAGTGGCAGTTATTGCCCACAATTGGCGATTGCGCCAAGTTCCCAGTTATCGGTATATCTTCAAAACTACTAGCAAAAAAGAAACCAGAGCACCGTAAAAAGCAGGGGAAAAAAAAGGAAATCGTACATTTATACATGCTTTTACATTTAATTGTCTGATTTAAAACTTGGCAAAGCTATATATGTTGCTTAATTTCTGAACAATTCTGACTGTTATGCCCTATAATTCTTATTTTTTGTGTCTGCTTTCAGCTGCCCAGCGAAAAAGGAGGCACCCTGAAGAGGATGAGTTGCCACCCCCTTCTCAGGGGGCCCCCTCTTCAGCTCCCGCCCTAAAGAAGAGGCACATGGAGCCCATCGCAGGTACGTCAATAGTTAATTTTTCTTAGCCCTTAAAAATCAAAAAATTTTCAAGAAAAGTTTTCTTATTATTATTTAAGAAAATTATGTAAAAACAAATGTACGAAACACATGTGGATTCAATTTTTAATTTTCAATATTTTTTGTGAAATTTTAAACTTTTATGAAAAGCCAACAAGCGAGCCTAAGTAAGCTGCGAAAACTTCAGTCTTTTCAACATTAAAAGAATTGATAAATCTTTTGTGTCATGAAAGTAAAGATAACTTAATTTTTCTTGTGTGGTAACTTTCAAAGCATGAGATACAGAGGCCAACATCACAATATGGGCAGTAGTACCAACTTTCCTTCTTGTCTCTGTGCAATTACATTTGAAATGGACTGGTGCTGCCATCTGGTGTATAAAAATAGAAATAATATTATTTCACAGTCATATTGAAAGACTAAAAGAAATAATATGTTTTTAATGTGTGCTGTGAACACAGTATAAGGGCTTAGCGTTAGAACTAAACAGAATTTTGAATTGAAATTTTGGCAACCTATTCTTGAATAGTTCTAACATTTTATGGCGTAAAAAAAAGGATTTTTTCAACAGTCTAAAATGGTTCCTCCCTTAAAATCAAGTCTAGATGAGAATACACCCTCCAAAACTACATGGGACTCTGTTTGCGCTCAGATACACTCTACGTCCATGTTTGGTGGTGGTTTGGAAATGTTTTGAATCCTTTCTTTTTGACTTTCAGGTCCATCGCACCTGGAATATGTCCCAAAATCCATCTTAGAGGGCATCCATGACGAGCTGCGGCAACTTCGGGAGAAGATAGCCGCCAGAGACCAGGGTAAGTTGATCTCTAGCTCCAAGGCTTAATCTTCCTTCCCCTTCAGATCAACTGATACCGTAAAGCCTCATTTGTACTGCTTTCTGTTTCGAAAGATGCAGGAATCACTTTGTATGACTTGATTTAAAAATGGGGAATTTTTGGGGGAATAGTCGAACCCCGCTATAATGAACCCGGGATATAACGATCCTCCGGCTGTAACGAACCTTTTAAATGCTCCGAACTGAAGTCCTGTGTTGGTTTAGGTACTAACACTTATTAGAGAATTTTTCGAACGTCACTTTGTATGACTTGATTTAATAGTAGGGAATTTTTGATTCCTTAATACAGTCGAACCCCGCCATAATGAACCCGGGATATAACGATCCTCCGGCTGTAACGAACCTTTTAAATGCTCCCAACTGAAGTCCTGTGTTGGCTGAGGTACTTTCAAACACTTATAACACAATTTTTCAAAAATGTCTTGATTTAAACATGGGGAATTTTTGATTCCTTAATACAGTCGAACCCCGCTATAATGAACCAGGGATATAACGATCCTCCGGCTGTAACGAACCTTTTAAATGCTCCCAACTGAAGTCCTGTGTTGGCTGAGGTACTTTCAAACACTTATATTACAATTTTTCAAAAATGACTTGATTTAAAAATGGGGAATTTTTGATTCCTTAATACAGTCGAACCCCGCTATAGTGAACCCGGGATCATGGGTGCAAGACCTTCCGTCTCAGGACGGATTTCCGTCTTGAACAAAATTTCCGAGACAGAGGTCGGGACGGAAATAAATTCGCTGACTTTCTTTAAGTTTTTACTTAAAAAAGAAAATTTGAGTGTTTGAAAAGTATGCTTTAATATATTACTGGACCGTTCATAACCACGAATTTACATCGACATTCTCTCGGTTTTCCGCCATGGGCTTGTTTTGTTTGCAACGTGCTTTTGGAGGAGTGACTTTTCGACTCGCGCCGTTTGTCTTTTTTTAGGTATAGCTGTGTTATTTCAAACTCACTGCATTGCAGACTGAGGAGTTTCTTGCTATTCTTCCTGATTTTTCGAAATAATCGGCTCTAATTGAAAACTTAGTCTTTTCTTATGCTATTTTCGATCATCTTTTCGTTTTTTTTTTTCATTTGCGCGTGTTTTTTTTTTGCAAACTTTACACGCATTTATGAAAGCTATGTTCGCTCTTAAAATGTCTTAAGAGTTGAATCTGAACCACCGAATGAGAGTGATTGCTGACTAGATGAAATGTTTTCGCCACAGCAAAGGGCATCCGCATACCAGGTAAAACGGAAACTGAGAGATTTTTTATACTTTAATGAAATTGGGAATTTTGGAAATAATCGAGGAAAAATTTCAAGTTGGTTGGAAACACCGATGGGCAACCGTTCCTGCATTTTTGACAAAGACTTGAGGAATCACTAAATTCCAATGTCATTGAATCTAATACTCGCTAGAATAGAAATATGGGGAGGGGGAGAGAAAGGAAAGGAGAAAAATAAAGGCAGCACGAGTTTGTGAAAAAGACGCTGCTCTTGCAAAGAGGGTAAGTCCGCAAATTGACCCACGATACTGAGGTCTTAAAACGTTTATATTTTGGACAATCTGAGAGGAGGGGGGGGGGGGTTGGCTACTCGAGGACTCCAGCATAAAATATCGAAAATGAATTGAAAACCATTTTTGAAGCTCGGAGTGGTTCGATATTTCTCCTCTGCAAACTCTTAAAAATTTAAAAGTCAAAAAGTTTTAGGCTCTCTTTAATGATGTAAAAGTGGGGAGGGGAAAATTTGAAAAAAAAAAAAAAAAAAAATCAAACTGGAGTCTTAAAAACACTAATTTAAGCAATCTTTGGTGAATTTATGATATAAGGTTTTGGTGTTCTAACATGAAAATGTTTTGTAGCTGATGTATTAAAACCATTTGAGGCTATACTTAAATGACTTGATTGAAAGGGCATTTGGGACCATCTCCCGGAAAGTGTTTGTAATTGAAGTCTTAGAACTTTTAGGCTGTCCTTGGCAATGTCAAGAGGGAGGGAGGGGGCTCTCTTTGGGCGAAATTCCGAAACTGGAGTCTTAAAAGCGCAACTTTAGACCGTCTTTGGGTTCGGGGTTCCTCTTCCTCAAAAAATATTCAAAGCTGAAGTATTCAAAACTCAGCTTTAGGTAATCTTAGGAAGACTGAAGAAGAGGGAATTGGAAGCCTTTATCTCAATAAATTTGTAATTTAAATTCTTAAATCTTCGGTGATGAAAAGTGGAAACCGCAAATTGTAGTCAAATTTAGTGAACTTAGGAAGAGGAGTTCGGGGGGGGGGGGCTCTCTTCCCGAAAATTTCTCCGTGCTGAAGTATTGAAATGTTATTTTGGCTATTTTTGAGTGAGTTAAGAGTTAGGGAATTCAGGGGACTTTCTCGAAACATTTTCGAAATTGAGATCTTAAAACTTTGGGTTGTCTATGGCGATGTGTGGAGGGGAGTTGCTTTCTCAATAGAAAAATAAATCTTAAACAAAAACTTGCACTGCGTTTAGTAAACACAATGGAAGGGGGGGGGGGTATTCCGCACCCCAGCCCGAAATATTTCCATTTCTGAAATTTTTAGAGCTTTGTTTTGGGCTATGTTTGGATGACTTAAAGGGGAAGGGTGTTGGAAGATTCTTTCAAAAAGTTTCCGAAATCAAAGTATTAAAACTTTTTAGGCGGTCATAAGTCATGTTTATAGGTAAAGAAGGTACTATTCCTACAAAAAAAAAAAAAAAGGAACTGAAGCCTTAAAAATTAAAATTTAGGACATTTGTAGTGAACTCAGAGCGAAAATATTTTGATGCTGAAATATTTAAAGCGCCACTTTAGGCTATATGTGAGTGCCTTAAGAGGGATGCGATTCGAGGACCCTGCCTGGGGTTAGGATTCAGTTCCCCTATTACTTTTTTTAAATTAATGAATATTGGAAAGGGTATCTGTTCAAAAAATATATCTACTTCACTGAAGCTTTTTTTTATTGCTAATTTCACCACCTGCTATCTTATAAAAGAATTCTTTTTCAAATGAAGACTGGGGGGGGGGGGGATAGTGCCAGTTCATTATCATTAGTCGCCCATACCCTTCCCACACCTTTCCTTCTTTTGTGCTTTGTTGGCGCTACCTTGGGTAGACTTTTCGATCAGAACTGATTTATGTTGCAAAAGTGAAAATCTTATGTCCTAAGCGATTTTATTGCTACAATAAAATTGTTTACGATCGATAAAAAACTAATGGTGGGGAGCTGCGAACGCTTTTACCCCTAACATTATCCAACATCGTCTAAAATTGCGTTTTTTTGAACTTCAATTTCGAAATATTGCCGAAGGAGGGTTCCTGAACTCCATCCCTTCAATAGTGCATTCAAAATGGAGTACAAACGTTATGAAAGATGGAGTACAATTTCGTTTTTAAAGCTACAATTTCGGGGAGAGCCCAGAGCGCCTCTCCCCCCCCCTCTTTCCCTAATATTTTTTGAAGGTTGCCCAATATTGTGATTTTCGGACTATCAGTTTGAAATAATTGATATAAGAGACCCTGAACCCCCCCTTTCCCGAAACTTTATCGAAATGGCCTACCATAGCGTTTTTTGGACTCAAATTTGGAAAAATGTCTGGGGGAGAGCCCCCAGACCCCCCCTTATTGCCGGATATTCGGTTTTTTGGAATTATGATGCCAAAACGCTTAAATATTGCAATTTAAAGGATGAAATTTTAAATCAAACACAGATTTCAAAACTGGCATTATTAAAATCTACAACATTTATACACAAATTTTTCCCCCTTAAGCCCGCATGCGGGCGGGGGAGGGGAGGGACTGAAAATATTTTCCGTCCTGAACACATCACCATACTTGCACCCATGCCCGGGATATAACGATCCTCCGGCTGTAACGAACCTTTTAAATGCTCCCAACTGAAGTCCTGTGTTGGCTGAGGTACTTTCAAACACTTATACCACAATTTTTCAAAAATGACTTGATTTAAAAATGGGGAACTTTTGATTCCTTAATACAGTCGAACCCCGCAATCCTCCGGCTGTAACGAACCTTTTAAATGTTCCCAACTGAAGTCCTGTGTTGGCTGAGGTACTTTCAAACACTTATAACACAATTTTTCAAAAATGGCCCTATTTAAAAATGGGGAATTTTTGATTCCTTAATACAGTCGAACCCCGCTATAGTGAACCAGGGATATAACGATCCTCCGGCTGTAACGAACCTTTTAAATGCTCCCAACTGAAGTCCTGTGTTGGCTGAGGTACTTTCAAACACTTATGACACAATTTTTCAAAAATGACTTGATTTAAAAATGGGGAATTTTTGATTCCTTAATACAGTCGAACCCCGCTATAGTGAACCCGGGATATAACGATCCTCCGATAACGAACCTTTTAAATGCTCCCAACTGAAGTCCTGTGTTGGCTGAGGTACTTTCAAACACTTATAACACAATTTTTAAAAATGACTAGGTTTTAAAAATGGGGAATTTTTGATTCCTTATTACTGTCGAACCCCGCTATAGTGAACCAGGGATATAACGATCCTCCGGCTGTAACGAACCTTTTAAATGCTCCCAACTGAAGTCCTGTGTTGGCTGAGGTACTTTCAAACACTTATAACACAATTTTTCAAAAATGACTTGATTTAAAAATAAGAATTTTTGATTCCTTAATACAGTCGAACCCCGCAATCCTCCGGCTGTAACGAACCTTTTAAATGTTCCCAACTGAAGTCCTGTGTTGGCTGAGGTACTTTCAAACACTTATAACACAATTTTTCAAAAATGGCCCTATTTAAAAATGGGGAATTTTTATTCCTTAATACAGTCGAACCCCGCTATAGTGAACCAGGGATATAACGATCCTCCGGCTCTAACGAACCTTTTAAATGCTCCCAACTGAAGTCCTGTGTTAGCTGAGGTACTTTCAAACACTTATAACACAATTTTTCAAAAATGACTTGATTTAAAAATGGGGAATTTTTGATTCCTTAATACAGTTTAACCCCGCTATAATGAACCAGGGATATAACGATCCTCCGGCTGTAACGAACCTTTTAAATGCTCCCAACTGAAGTCCTGTGTTGGCTGAGGTACTTTCAAACACTTATAACACAATTTTTCAAAAATGACTTGATTTAAAAATGGGGAATTTTTGATTCCTTAATGCAGTCGAACCCCGCTATAATGAACCAGGGATATAACGATCCTCCGGCTGTAACGAACCTTTTAAATGCTCCCAACTGAAGTCCTGTGTTGGCTGAGGTACTTTCAAACACTTATAACACAATTTTTCAAAAATGACTTGATTTAAAAATGGGAATTTTTGATTCCTTAATACAGTCGAACCCCGCTATAATGAACCAGGGATGTAACGATCTTCCGGCTGTAACGAACCTTTTAAATGTTCCCAACTGAAGTCCTGTGTTGGCTGAGGTACTTTCAAACACTTATAACACAATTTTTCAAAAATGACTTGATTTAAAAATGGGGAATTTTTGATTCCTTAATACAGTCGAACCCCGCTATAGTGAACGCGGGATATAACGATCCTCCGGCTGTAACGAACCTTTTAAATGCTCCCAACTGAAGTCCTGTGTTGGCTGAGGTACTTTCAAACACTTATGACACAATTTTTCAAAAATGACTTGATTTAAAAATGGGGAATTTTTGATTCCTTAATACAGTTTAACCCCGCTATAATGAACCAGGGATATAACGATCCTCCGGCTGTAACGAACCTTTTAAATGCTCCCAACTGAAGTCCTGTGTTGGCTGAGGTACTTTCAAACACTTATAACACAATTTTTCAAAAATGACTTGATTTAAAAATGGGGAATTTTTGATTCCTTAATGCAGTCGAACCCCGCTATAATGAACCAGGGATATAACGATCCTCCGGCTGTAACGAACCTTTTAAATGCTCCCAACTGAAGTCCTGTGTTGGCTGAGGTACTTTCAAACACTTATAACACAATTTTTCAAAAATGACTTGATTTAAAAATGGGAATTTTTGATTCCTTAATACAGTCGAACCCCGCTATAATGAACCAGGGATGTAACGATCTTCCGGCTGTAACGAACCTTTTAAATGTTCCCAACTGAAGTCCTGTGTTGGCTGAGGTACTTTCAAACACTTATAACACAATTTTTCAAAAATGACTTGATTTAAAAATGGGGAATTTTTGATTCCTTAATACAGTCGAACCCCGCTATAGTGAACGCGGGATATAACGATCCTCCGGCTGTAACGAACCTTTTAAATGCTCCCAACTGAAGTCCTGTGTTGGCTGAGGTACTTTCAAACACTTATAACACAATTTTTCAAAAATGACTTGATTTAAAAATGGGGAATTTTTGATTCCTTTATACAGTCGAACCCCGCTATAGTGAACCAGGGATATAACGATCCTCCGGCTGTAACGAACCTTTTAAATGCTCCCAACTGAAGTCCTGTGTTGGCTGAGGTACTTTCAAACACTTATAACACAATTTTTCAAAAATGACTTGATTTAAAAATGGGGAACTTTTGATTCCTTAATACAGTCGAACCCCGCTATAATGAACACGGGATATAACGATCCTCCGGCTGTAACGAAGCTTTTAAATGCTCCCAACTGAAGTCCAGTGTTGGCTGAGGTACTTTCAAACACTTAACTTTTGATTCCTTATTACTGTCGAACCCCTCTATAGTGAACCAGGGATATAACGATCCTCCGGCTGTAACGAACCTTTTAAATGCTCCCAACTGAAGTCCTGTGTTGGCTGAGGTGCTTTCAAACACTTATAAGAGAATTTTTCAAACAAGTTACGACTGCCTTCCGCAATCGTAGAATCGGGGAAGTTTTCGGAGCTAAATCGGGTTATTGTCGAGGAACTTTTTTCTCCGGGATTGTGTTGCCACCATGCACAACTTGACCTGAGCACGCGAGAAATATTCTTTGCCTTCTCGGAGGGCTGATGGCTTTCTCTTTTCTCTGCAGTTTTGGCGGAGTTGAGTCGTGAAAAGGCCGACCTAGAGGCGCGCCTAGAGGAGCGTGAAAGACGCAAGCAGGAGCTCAGACGCCGGGAGCCCAAGACACGGGAGCCTGAACCTCGGGAGCCTGTACCACGGGAACCCGAACCCGGTAAGTTGCGACAACTGTTACTTTCAGTAACATCTGATTATTCTGGTTTTTTTTCTAATAAAAAAAGTTGGATTTTCTTTATTTAATAAGGACTGTTTCGATCTTTTTTAAATCTTTAAAACTTTATGTTTATAAATACTAAGCAATAAAAAACAATGTATATTTTCTACGGAAGATGAAAAAGCCACTTTTCAACAAGGTTGGATTTTTTTGTGAAAAATATTTTTTTTTTTTTTGATTTAAATTAGGTTTCTGATTTTTTTTCAAGTCTAAAATAATTTTTTTTTTGAAAACTTTTTATATTGCTTAGCATTTATTAACATAACGTATTTTATACCGAGTTAACCTCCCATGCCTACATATATACACAGGCCTACATACACACAGGCCTACACACACCCTGCCTGCACAGAGATACAAACACACATGCCTACACACATACACATACCCCCTACACACAAACACACGTACCATCCACATATGTGCCTACACAAACACACGCGCATTCATACACAAATACACATGCACACACACAGAAACACATACAAACACACAGCCGCATACACACACATACACAAACACACACACATACACAAACACACACATACACAAGCATACACAAACACACAAGCATACATACGCATACACATACCCCTACAAACAAACTGTGAGCATTATGTGTAGTGAAATTTAGACTTACTACACCGCTAGTAGAAGTGAATTTGCAAAGAAAATGTCCACAGCCTGAAGTTGGAGAAAAAGAAAAACACCTGAAGCATTTTTCCTCATGGAAAATCTGTATTTATTATCCTCAAAGGATTCCTAAAGTTGACGAACAACATCTTCATTGATATTTAAAAAACATTTAGAAGAATAGACAAAGATTAGCCGCTATTTTACAACGAAACATTCAGTTTACGAACATGCTGATTCCAAGGAATATAAGGCATTACCGTAACATACAAAAATAGGCCTAAAGGCGTTTTATAACTTTAAATTTGACATCACGTTGTATAACGCCCTGCCAGGAGTAAAGAGCACTGGAAGACATCACGAAATCACGTACAACACATTTTGCGGCTATGTGAGGTGAGAGAGAGAGAGAGAGAGCGAAAAAGATCGCTCGAAGTATTTAAAGGTCTTCACATGGCTTTCAAATTAAGAATATGCAAAACACAAGATGTGTTGCCAATGCAAGAAAGTTAAAGATATGTTGCCAATCAAAAAGTAACTGAATCAAAAAAATAAACTCGCGGTTATAAGATACAATGAACTGGTGACTCGGTTCACCCAAAAGTTCATTCACTTGACTGAGTCATTGCAACCGATCGCACACATGACGTCACAACGTGATGCAATGTTTACATCGAAAAGGGATTGATACTGCATGATGCAAAAACACATTTTTAATGATTTTTTTTTTAATTAAGCGATTCTTTCACTCTTTGTGAAAGTTTAAATTAAAAATCTAACACAAACACACATACCCCCACACGCAAACACACGTCTACATATACACACACACACACTCATGATTGCAAAAAACATAATTTGAATTCAAGATAATAAAATTCAAATTATTATTTTTATTTCAAAATATTTAAAAAATAACAACTCCCTTGTTGTGTAAACTAAATTGTGACGATTTTCTCTCTTCCACAGATCATGACGCCGCCTCCCCATCGCCGGCGCTCGACCCCCGCCTGGAACTCCGCACGTGGCGCTGGTCCACCTCCTCCGCCTCCAGCAGCCCCCGGCGCTCCCCCTCGCCAGGACCCTGCCCGGATGCCGCCGCCCCGGAGGACGCCCGCCCGGACGACGCCGGTTCTCCGGACAACTTTGCCCCGCCTGCCGCCCGGCGTCCTGTTGCCGGGGACGTCGGGGGCGTCGCGACTCTGCGCCGGCGTCAGCGCCTGATACCGCCGCCGCTGCCGCAATTCTCGCCGGCGTCCGACCGGCGAGTGAGGCGGCCGGTGGAGCGGTATCAGGCGCCCGCCGACGCGGTGCCGCGCCGCCCTCGTTTGCCGCCCCCGAGCAGGCGCCCGCGCCGCATCCTGTAAGCAGGTGAGTGGATCTCCCTCGGCATCCCTTCGATCGATTCGCAACTCTTTTAGCGTTTGGTCCGGACGGGGGGACATATGGTCCGAACGGGGGGGGGCATTTTGTCCGGACGGGGTTACATTCGTTTCGGACGGGGGGGGACGTTTCGTCCCGACGGGCATCCAGTCCGAACGAGGGAGAGGAGGGAATTTTTTTTGTTAAGGATAGGAAGAGGATTTTTTGTATTGACTCGGATCAAAAAAATTTTCTCCACACACACAAACTACATACGGATACTTAACCGTGCTATTTGGACTGAGGACAATTTCATATTTTACAAATTATGTATTGACAGGGCCCAATACATGCTGATTTTACTACCGTTTTTCGGTACCTTCACAAAAATCTTATTTTAAAATCGGTATTTTCACAAAAATCAAGTTATAAAATCAGTAGCTTTACAAAACTAACTTTGAAAATCTAGAAACAATATTAAAAAATCGAAAATTTTACAGAAATCTGTATTCTAAAATGGAAAACTTGTTTTTCTGTTTAAAACACAGTTTACCCATAAAATGAAATGCTAAGATGATTTAAATGAACAATTGCTTAGGTAACAACTTTTTCATAGTATTAAACTCATTTTTAGCTGTTTTTCGCCAAATTGCATTTACGCAACGTAGCATCAGTTTGGGGGGATGATGATTTCCTGAATTGTATACAGTACAAAGCCTATTGAGCTGAGATACAATGGTAATTACCCCATTACCCCCCCCCCCCCCAAGAAAAACATTAGAAATAATAGTAAACGACATTTGAACCTTTCTAACCACCATTTAAATTGCTCTAATTTTCTTAACAAAAAGTAGAATGAGCCTTTGAAAGATCCCAAACAATAAAATAACTTTCACAAAAATAGATTATTGATACAGCACTTTCACAAAAATAGGTAGTGAGAAAAAAATCCTGGATTTGCCCCTGATTGAAATAACGGTAAAAGAAAGATTTTCGTATATTTGTTGAGGAGACTCTTAACTTAATATCCCCTCTAAATGTCCTTGAATATTTGCAGAGTGAATTTTGACCGAGACCTATGTACTATTTCAACAAGAGTCTAAGTTCGTTGAGTAGCAAGATGTATGGATGAAATAACAGTCTGCGGCCGGATGCGAGATGGAGTTATGACGCTTTTAGTTCGTTTTATCATCGACAAACTACAGCACACAACATGATAGGTGCTCTCGTGTACGAGATGACTGACATAATTTCAAATGATATATCTAAACTGCACGACTGTTACTGACAAAGGCCTTGATATAAAAACTGTAAACCTGTCCAAAAAACATAATTACTAATTTTAGGTCATTAGCATATCAGTCAAGTGAACAGATACACCGTTGGTTTGGCCGACGTAAGTGTGATTATAGTGCTATAAACGTCATTTAAAAGGCATTACAGCAATGCTGATGGACCATGGCAGCTAGGTAATACATATATGCCGGGCATAATTAATGGTATAGTGGCAATCGTGGATAAGGCAGTGGGTGATGGTTTTATCAAGCACGGGCATGGATGCAAGACCTTCCGTCTCAGGACGGATTTCCGTCTTCGACAAAATTTCCGAGACGGAGGTTGGGACAGAAAGAAATTCGAGGACTTTCTTTCAGTTTTTACTAAAAAAAGAGAAATTGAGTGTTTGAAAAATATGCTTTTAATATTACTGAATCGTTCGATAACAATGAATTTAAATCGACATTCTCTCGATTTTCCGCCATGGGCTTGTTTTCTATGCAACGTGCTTTTGCAGGAGTGACTTTTAGACTCACGCCGCTTGACTTTTTTTTAGGTAGCTAGCTCTGTTATTTCCAACTCCTTGCATTGTAGACCACGAAGTTGCTCACTATTCTCGTTAAGTTTTCGAATTTGATCACTTTTCGTCTTTATTTTTCCCTTGCTATATTTGATCATCCATTTTTTTTTTTTTTTTTTGCAAACTTGGTGCATTATGGTGTGTGGGATGTTGGGGCAACAGAAATTTCACTTTTTATGAGCATCACACTGCAATTACTTTGCAGCATATCTTCAAAATGTTCGCCAAATGAACCAATGCAAAGCTCTGTTTTTCAAACCTTTCCAACACAAGATTGTTGAAGTTTAAAATTAAGTGTTTAACTTTTATACGGAATGGGGCTTTAAACAATACTAAGAGTTTCACTAAAATAAAAAATGATCCATTAGTTAATAAAATTTGCAAATCTAAAACTTGAATTCGTCACCTAGCTGTCATTTAAATTTAGCCGAAGAGTTAAAACATTCGATACCTATATATATGTTGCTTAATTTCTGAACAATTCTGACTGTTATGCCCTATAATTCTTATTTTTTGTGTCTGCTTTTAGCTGCCCAGCGAAAAAGGAGGCACCCTGAAGAGGATGAGTTGCCACCCCCCTTCAGCTCCCGCCCCAAAGAAGAGGCACATGGAGCCCATTGCAGGTACGTCAATAGTTCATTTTTCTTAGCCCTTAAAAATCGAAGAATTTTCAAGAACAGTTTTCTTATTATTTAAGAAAATTATGTAAAAACAAATGTACAAAACACATGTGGATTTAATTTTTAATCTCTCTCTATATATATATATATAAATGAATGTTTGTCTGTATGTCATCCATGAACTCAAAAACTACTTAGCAGATTTGGCTGAAACTTTCACCGTTTGTTATTTTTGGTACTGGGAATGTTTATAGACCAGTTCGAAAAAAAATCCGATCGATCGTTCTTTTTTATTCCGATTTGAGTCACAATCCATCAGATAAATACGAATAAAATGATCGGCTGCAGAAATTAATTCGATCTCATTGATAAGAAGTTGCCATTTTTCTTGAGTTTGAACAAATAAATTCTTTCTTTATTGTTTTATGGCTTTTCATGCAACGGTTCGATTTGAAACTTTTTCTATTAAAAATTTTTAGCGATGGACTGATCTTGCAAACTGCGTGAGTACAAAATTTGAGTAGAGTCACGGCTTCACTCGATACCTGGACCAATTATTATGAAAATTGCTATATATATTTTTCCACGGAGAAGGTGCATATTATGCTCATTGAAGCCACTCGCCACCAGGTGGCACTGCAGAGTAGCCACTTCTGCCCCGTTCAACCGATTGTCATGAAAATCAGTATAATGTATTTTTTTGTTGGCGTAGCAACGCCCGTCGGGTACAGCTAGTTTTCAGTATTTTTTGTGAAATTTTAAAATTTATGAAAAGCCAACAAGCGAGCCTAAGTAAGCTGCGAAAACTTCAGTCTTTTCAACATTAAAAGAATTGATAAATCTTTTGTGTCATGAAAGTAAAGATAACTTAATTTTTCTTGTGTGGTAACTTTCAAAGCATGAGATACAGAGGCCAACATCACAATATGGGCAGTAGTACCAACTTTCCTTCTTGTCTCTGTGCAATTACATTTGAAATGGACTGGTGCTGCCATCTGGTGTATAAAAATAGAAATAATATTATTTCAGAGTCATATTGAAAGACTAAAAGAAATAATATGTTTTTAATGTGTGCTGTGAACACAGTATAAGGGCTCGTAGCGTTAGAACTAAACAGAATTTTGAATTGAAATTTTGGCAACCTATTCTTGAATAGTTCTGCTAACATTTTATGACGTAAAAAAGGATTTTTTCAACAGTCTAAAATGGTTTCCCCCCTTAAAATCAAGTCTAGATGAGAATACACCCTCCAAAACTACATGGGACTCTGTTTGCGCTCAGATATACTCTACGTCCATGTTTGGTGGTGGTTTGGAAATGTTTTGAATCCTTTCTTTTTGACTTTCAGGTCCATCGCACCTGGAATTTGTCCCAAAATCCATCTTAGAGGGCATCCATGCCGTGCTGCGGCAACTTCGGGAGAAGATAGCCGCCAGAGACCAGGGTAAGTTGATCTCTAGCTCCAAGGCTTAATCTTCCTTCCCCTTCAGATCAACTGATACCGTAAAGCCTCATTTGTACTGCTTTCTGTTTCGAAAGATGCAGGAATCACTTTGCATGACTTGATTTAAAAATGGGGAATTTTTGGGGGGAACAGTCGAACCCCACTATAATGAACCAGGGATATAACGATCCTCCGGCTGTAATGAACCTTTTAAATGCTACCAACTGAAGTCCTGCGTTGGCTGAGGTGCTTTCAAACACGTATAAGAGAATTTTTCAAACAAGTTACGACTGCCTTCCGCGATTGTAGAATCGGGGAAGTTTTCGGAGCTAAATCGGGTTATTGTCGAGGAACTTTTTTCTCCGGGATTGTCTTGCCACCATGATGTACAACTTGACCTGAGCACTTGAGAAATATTCTGTGCCTTCTCGGAGGGCTGATGGCTTTCTCTTTTCTCGGCAGTTTTGGCGGAGAGTGAAAAGGCTGACCTAGAGTCTCGCCTCGAGGAGCGTGAAAGGCGCAGGCAGGAGCTCAGACGCCGGGAGCCCAAGACACGGGAGCCTGTACCACGAGAACCCGAACCCGGTAAGTTGCGACAACTGTTATTTTTAGTAAGATCTGATTATTCTGTTTTTTTTTTAAGAAAAAAAAGTTGGATTTTCTTTATTTAATAAAGACTGTTTCGATCTTTTTTAAATCTTTAAAACTTTATGTTTATAAATACTAAGCAATAAAAAACAATGTATATTTTCTACGGAAGATGGAAAAAGCCACTTTTCAACAAGGTGAAAAATATATATATTTTCTTGATTTAAATTAGGTTTTTTGATTTATTTTTCCAAGTCTAAAATATTTTTTTTTTGAAAACTTTTTATATTGCTTAGCATTTATTAACATAACCGAGTTAACCTCCCATGCCTACATATATACACAGGCCTACATACACACAGGCCTACACACCCATGCCTGCACACAGATACAAACACACATGCCTACACACATACACAAACACACACATACACAAGCACACACATACACAAGCACACTCATACACAAGCACACACATACACAAGCATACACATACACAAGCATACACAAACACACGCATGCATACGCATACACACAACTACCCATACATTCATGCCTGCACACAGACACAAACACACATGCCTACACGCACATACACTTACCAGGGGTCTGGCCAGAGGATATTTGGGTCCGTTAACGGACCCTTCACAAAATCCCGATCAACCAAAACAGACCCTTCACAAAATTCTGATAAACAAGAACAAATCTTTCACAAATTGTTTATTGAAGAGCAAATCTGAAATCAAAATAACGCATATTAAACCGATGCTTTTTGAAACCTTTTTTAAAGTCAAATTAGAGGGATCACAGGGTGGCGACAAATCAGGGAGATCAGGGAAAAGTCAGGGAACTTTATTAATCATGGAAAAGTCAGGGAAATATCAGGGAATTTTGAAAAAATTACAAAAAATCAGGGAAAAATTGATTTTTATGATGAAAAAAAATTTTTTTTTTGCTTTACAAAAGTAAGTACTCTAATTCCCTACACATTTTCCGCCAATTATGCGTCCAAAAAAAGAGTAAAATTAATGAGGTGCGATTATACACCGCCACATATTTGTGCATCTTTTTTCCTCAACGTCGAAATATTGAATCTTACTTATTAACCACAGAATGAATTTCCTAAGATTGCTTGTGTCTGTTAGGTTGTTTATTTTACCTAGGGTGAAATTTCCTTTCACGCTTTCAATGCTACGTAAAATAAACAACCATGCAGGCAAAGAGGAAGAAAGGCCTTAGCTCTTTTGTCTTTATTCCATTGTCTCGAAGTAATTAGCGTACTGTAACCACGATTTCAAGAAGAAATCTTTAGTTTTTGAATAATTCCTGATAAAAGCCTAAATGTTATTACTTTTTCACGTTTTTAATTTAATTGCTAAAATTGAACTTTCAATAAAAAAAACTTTGTTTTTTGCCGTTATACTATTTGTTGTCACTGCCGATTATAAAGGTTTTCTTTTCTTCAAACTTAAGTGATTCTTTTATTTTATAACCATGTTGTATTCTTCTTTTATATATTTTGAAATAAACTAAACGCTTTTTTTTTGCATTTCAAAGTTGTTTGTTACAAAAGCAATCTAAGAATTTTTTTCGATACATACTGAAATCATTTGAAATAGAGTTGTGTTTACTTAAGCAAATATCTTTATTTTTTCATTGTTAAAATGCTGTGTTCATTCATTAAAACCTATGTTCTTGATTAGAGAAAAGCTCCCTGTGAATGGATGTCAAATGGTTTCATCTGCTTTGCATAAATATTAGTTATATAAGAATAACTACATTACTTTTATTCTTTCACTATTACTTGTTATTCTCACAACAATTATTATACTGTTTGAAAATTTAGTTCAAAATAATTTCAATTCCTTTTTAGTTCAATCATAAATACACATATGTTTTGAACAGTGATTTTAATAGTTTCTTAAAATTCTTATGCTAAGTGATTTCTGGAAGTAAAGTATTTTTTATTATTTTTTATTTTTTAATTTTCTATAATCTTTCCATTGTAGAAAAATTTAATATACTGTTTTGTGGGGTTTTTTCCCACCAAAAAATTGACTTGATATGTTTTTTTAGCCATTTTATTAAAAAAGCAGCATTTTTTAAAAATATATCTTAAGGTTCAACAACTTTACGCAACTTAAAAGTTAAAACGTTTAAAATACTTCATTTTGTACAAACATTTAATGGATTTCAAGTAGAGCAAAGAAAGAAAACTATTATCATTGGTAACGTAAATCAGGGAAATTTGGTGAACTTAATCAGGGAAATCAGGGAAAAGTCAGGGAACTTTTTTTCACAGTTCCTGTCGCCACCCTGGATCAGCTTATACAAAATCTGCTAATTTTGCAAAGAAAAAAAAATCGGCACTCTTGTGATGCAATCCTGCAATCGATAAACTGCTACTGCCAAATAAATATAATGCTTGTTATTTGTTTCTTGGAAATAAATTAACAGCTGAAAATTAGTTTTAAATAATTTTGTTTGTTTTATCACAGCTAATTAGCAGTGGTGTTGTTGTAAACTTTTCTGAAAAGGCTTTGGTAAGCACTTTTCTCCCCGCTGCTGATGATTTAATAAACAATAATAATATATGAGGCCCCTAGTTTCAAAACCAGATACTTGAAAAAAATTCGATTTTCTTTTTTTTCTTTCTTTTTTTTTTTTTGTTAATCTTGTAGAGAATCATAAGGCCTATTTGCCTGCTCAATATTAGGTTCAAAAACCGCTTCTTTCCCCCTTGAAATGGGGCGGGAAGGTCTGCCTTAGTTTCAAAACCGGACTTTTTACAAGTTGAGCGTTTGTCCGCTCCTACAAGTATCCGGTTTTGAAACTAGGGGCCTCATATATCAGCAAAATGAACTTAGAACTGCAAAGGGATAGTAAGGGTGGGGGAAAAATATGATCACTATAGATAGGGTTACCAACTTCAAAATTATCGCCATTTAGCGTCTGGCGTTAAACCTTTATAATGACCTCATTAGAAAAGATTCTCATCAATTTACCAGCTTGTCAATATTTGCGTTTTTATGCTGCGGTGCCATGTTTAACTATTATTTTGGGAGAAAATTACATGGGTTTGATTTTTCGATGCTAACAAGGATGATTAACTTTATATAAACTCTTTAACTTGCCGTTTTTTTTTCTTTAAATGCCTACATTTTGAAAAATACAATCTTTTAACATCCGATATGAGAATCATATTTTGTTCTTTTTTCAAGCTAACTTTGTTTATTAGGATGCAAATAAATGAAAAGTCTCTATTTTTGTTAGAACATGCATTTCAAGTTTTTAAAGCGAAATTCCATTTTCTTTTGTGAGTCAAAAATTAAAATGCTGAATCGATAGTTTAATTTTATTTTTGCTTTAACTGTGTCCACAGATGTTAATGAAATGTTTATCATAGGACTCTAAAATGCAATTTAAAAACAATTTTATCAAAAATATTTCTTTTACAAGTCGTTTTTATGCCTTTGATGCCTTCACTTAGAGAATTGCGATCTCTTTGCATCCGCTATGGGATTCCGATTTTTTGAATTTTTGATGTTTAGTCTGTTTTGTTAAGAAGTAAACAAATTAAATCTCTTTTTATTTTTGTTAAATTCACGAAATTTATAAGTTTTAAACGAAATTCTGTGCTTTTTTAAGAGCGTCTTGGGTCAAAAAGTTAAATGCTGACCCCCCCCCCCACCTCTTCCGAATTTTATTTATTTATTAATTTTTTTATTACATTTATTTTAAATGCTGCACAGAAATATTTCTAGTATAATTTAACATAATGTAGAATGGTAGAAAAATATTGCTACTTGAGGGAGAGATGCCGCCCCCCCCCCCGCCGCCAAATACTAGAAAAACACCCCAGAATGATATTCTCAACATAGAAGAGGAAAACACTCTACCTTTAAGTTTAAATGATGCAGTTTGTGCCCGCTCTAAATTCTAAAATTTCGACCTAACAATTTTAATTTTTTTTTTTTTTTTTTTTTTTGCGAAATTATTTGATTTTTCACAAAATTAATTCACTTATCACAAAATTATTTTATTTTTCACAAAAAACGGACCCTGTGAAAAATCCTGGCCAGACCCCTGCATACCCCCTACAAACAAACACATACCCCCACACGCAAACACACGCCTACATATACACTCACACTCATGATTGCAAAAAACATAATTTGAATTTTGTCACCTTGAATTCAAATTATTATTTTTATTTTAAAATATTAAAAAAAATAACAACTCCATTGTTGTGTAAACTAAATTGTGACGATTTTCTCTCTTCCACAGATCGTGAAGCAGTCTCGCCATCGCCGGCGCTCGACCCCCGCCCGGAACTCCGCACGTGGCGCTGGTCCACCTCCTCCGCCTCCAGCAGCCCCCAGGGCTCCCCCTTGCCAGGACCCTGCCCGGATGTCGCCGCCCTGGATGACGCCCGCCCGGACGACGCCGGTTCTCCAGACAACTTTGCCCCGCCTGCCGCCCGGCGTCCTGTTGCCGGGGACGTTGAAGACGTTGCGACTCTGCGCCGGGCGTCAGCGCCTGATACCGCCGCCGCTGCCGCAATTCGCGCCGGCGTCCGACCGGCGAGTGAGGCGGCCGGTGGAGCGGTACCAGGCGCCCGCCGACGCGGTGCCGCGCCGCCCTCGTTTGCCGCCCCCGAGCAGGCGCCCGCGCCGCGTCCGGTAAGCAGGTGAGTGTAGCTCCCTCGGCATCCCTTCGATCGATTCGCAACCCTTTTAGCGTTTGGTCCGGACGGGGGACATATGATCTTAACGGGGGGGAGGCATTTTGTTCGGACGGGGTTACATTCGTTCCGAACGGGGGGGGGGGGGACGTTTCGTCCCGACGGGCATCTGGTCCGAACGAGGGAGAGGAGGGAATTTTTTTTGTTAAGGATAGGAAGAGGATTTTTTGTATTGACTCGGATCAAAAAAATTTTCTCCACACACACAAACTACATACGGATACTTAACCGTGCTATTTGGACTGAGGACAATTTCATATTTTACAAATTATGTATTGACAGGGCCCAATACATGCTGATTTTACTACCGTTTTTCGGTACCTTCACAAAAATCTTATTTTAAAATCGGTATTTTCACAAAAATCAAGTTATAAAATCAGTAGCTTTACAAAACTAACTTTGAAAATCTAGAAACAATATTAAAAAATCGAAAATTTTACAGAAATCTGTATTCTAAAATGGAAAACTTGTTTTTCTGTTTAAAACACAGTTTACCCATAAAATGAAATGCTAAGATGATTTAAATGAACAATCGCTTAGGTAACAACTTTTTCATAGTATTAAACTCATTTTTAGCTGTTTTTCGCCAAATTGCATTTACGCAACGTAGCATCAGTTTGGGGGGATGATAATTTTTTGAATGGTACACAGTACAATGCCTATTGAGCTGAGACACAACGGTAATTTCCCTACCTCTTAGTCCTCCCCCCACCAAGAAAAAAAAAACGTTAGAAATAATAGTAAACGACATTTGAACCTTTCTAACTCCCATTTAAATTGCTCTAATTTTCTTAGCAAAAAGTAGAATGTGCCTTTGAAAGATCCCAAACACAATGCTAATAAGAAAAACTTTCACAAAAATAGATGATTGATACAGCACTTTCACAAAAATAGGTAGTGAGAAAAAAATCCTGGATTTGCCCCTGATTGAAATAACGGTAAAAGAAAGATTTTCGTATATTTGTTGAGGAGACTCTTAACTTAATATCCCCTCTAAATTTCCTTGAATATTTGCAGAGTGAATTTTGACCGAGACCTATGTACTGTTTCAACGAGAGTTCGTTGAGTAGCAAGATGTATGGATGAAATGCAGCCGGGTGCGAGATGGAGTTATGACGCTTTTAGTCCGTTTTATCATCGACAAACTACAGCACACAGCATAGGTGCTCTCATGTACGAGATGACTGACATAATTTCAAATGATATATCTAAACTGCACGACTGTTACTGACAAAGGCCTTGATATAAAAACTGTAAACCTGTCCAAAAAACATAATTACCAATTTTAGGTCATTAGCATATCAGTCACGTGAACAGATACACCATTGGTTTGGCCGACGTAAGTGTGATTATAGTACTATGAACGTTATTTAAAAGGCATTACAGCAATGCTGATGGACCATGGCAACTGGGTAATACATATATGCTGGGCATAATTAATGGAATAGTGGCAATCGTGGATAAAGTAGTGGATAAATGAAGTTAAGGATTACAGGGCTCATAGTTCTCCTATATCTCCTATATTTTCACAATTTGTCAGATATTCTCCTATATTTCCTATATTTTCTCACTGTCTCCTATATTTTTTTCGTCAGATGTTAAATGCTGCCCAAAAATGCAAAATTCTTCTTTCTCCCCTGCACTGTGCGCTATTGGATCTTTAATTTTAGAATATGTATTAAACTTCTGTTTGATTATTTTTATGAAATATACAAAACATTGATGCTTTTACTTGCAACTTTCAATTTGCTTTCAATTATTATTATTTTTTATGAGTTTACTTTGTAATTTTAATAATTTGACGTGTTAGCTTTAAGTGTACTGCTGTAAAGATTTTGAAAGCCTTTAATTTTCTTACATGTAGTTAAAATGACCAGTTGTAGCTGAAACGATTATTTTTGAAAATGCCTTGTACAGATTTTGGTACCAATTCAACTTTGCATACTTCAAATGTTTCAAAGCTTGTAGTTCGCTGAAAACTGTATCTCGATGACGAAAATTGTCATTTTATAGGATTTCTTTCTGCTTTTTTTCAAATATGTAGTTATTTTGTGTGTAGATTTTCCAATAATTTCAGAAATTGGTCTTCCTATCAGAAAAGTTTTTTTTTACTCACTTTTTTCTGTCTACTCAGTTATGGTTACAAATTGGAGAGAATAATGGATGGTTCTATGCTCCACTTGGGTTCTTTTAACACCCCCTTTCATTTGGCAAATTAGGTGAAATTCACCCTTTAGGTATGTGTGTATATATACACACATTAACTGTAAGTTATGGATAATGCTGTTACAGTGAGCACCAGGTAATTGAATCAGCATGTGTTAATGAATCAATTCCTCAAAAACTAAACGAAATCCAGTTTTAACATTAAAAAATATCAGAATATATGAATCAAACTTGCTGCTTAAATGAATCAAGCTTATGAGACTGACCATTTCCCACAAACGTGATCCATTAGTGCAGTCTTTTTTTTTTTTTTCTTTGCCTTTGTTTAGTAAAATCAGTTTTTTTTCCCTGTAAATAATGAAACGAAGGGGAGGCAGAGGTTGCAAATTTTTGTAATAATTTTCACATGATACGTCCAACAAAACCAGTTAGACAAGAGAGACATGGTGTCGACAGGACTTTTTCATTGTTATTGTCAGCATTGAAGCAATGAAGTACCAATACCAAGGATTATGGGTAGATTTATGACATCAAAAAAAAGAATGTCCAAATTAATTATTACTTAGTTTTAGCTATCAATGAGAGATGCATTTTTCGAAGCACATAAGTTAAAATTTGAATTCTGTAATTGCTTTTTCATACTGTTTTGTGATAAAATTCTTTAAATAATCAGAGAATTGATATTTTTAGTGTGCGGTATAGTTCTAATGATATCTCGTTTGACCAAAAATTTAATAAAATTCTCTGATATTGTATGTAGAATTCCGTGTTTAAAATAAAAAAGAAACACGCTCACAGAATTTTTCCTTATTGAATCAAAATTGTCTTAAACAAACATGACTCATATAAGTGACTGGGTACAAAAATTCATTTGCTCTCACATCTGTGACTCTTCTCGTTGCTATGACATCATGCATAATAGAATTGTATTGATACTGGTTCTCTGATTTGTATTGTACGGTGCTCCAAACATACTAGATGCTATACTTTTTCGAAATTCCTATATATTTTCTACCAAACTCCTATATATTTTGATATCATACTCCTATATATTTTTCTATCAAACTCCTATATTTTTCCTTTTAAACTTCTATATATTTTTTCCTACTTGCTATGAGCCCTGGGATTAATAATTGAGTGCATGAAATTTCACCAGTGAGTACCTCGACAGCGTGCCAAAGAGGCTCCATGTGACTCATTTCATCCAAGCTGTTGCTGGGTATCATCAGAATTGTCGGTGTCTGGGGGGTCGGACCTTCTTTCGAAATGGAGCTAATAAAATTACAACTGACCAATTCAAAGGATCCAGAAGCGGCAAAATACAAGGCCAGAAAAAAGCCACTTTGAAACTCTCTAAAACAACTGCACAGTTTGTACATAATTTTGTCTCACTTCTTGCGTTGATCGCAATTCAGAAACGCATAGGGATCTACGATCCTAATTTGCAACTTTGTTAAAAATAACTTATTAAAAAATAACTTTCACATTCGGAGCAAATGCGTCTACATAAGTATTGGTTCGCTTCATAAAATTTGGGTTATCACTCTTCATTTTTAATTTTTGTTTTGCTTTGCATACAGCAACGTCCGCCCCTTGTTCTTAGGGGGCCCAATCTAGGCCATCTTCCCCTACTATCCATATCGCCACTGTTGGAACAACGGATTCCAATTCCTCATTTTTCAAAAAAGATATTGATAGAAGATAAAACTGATTAATTTTGTATAATGAATGGCTCACAGGCAACAGAAGATATCGACTCAGATCAACAAAATGCTGTGCACATTTTAACAATAACATAAGGCTACTTTTTCGCATTATTGTAAATTTGATGTTCGAAAAAAAAAAAGTTTTCGATGCACCCCAATGAGCATGTAAGTGTAACACGACTGCCATTGCACAGGCTTTTCTGGACTGCTCCATTCTCGTACAGGAGACTTGAAGGTTCCTTCAGCATGCCATAATGGGGGCTTTTGGGGCTGCTCTTTGTCTTGATGGGGACTTTTAGGGACCTTATCCTAATGGGGAACCTCACGGTCTGCATGTTCGGATTCTTGAAACTTTGAGGAGTGGTGTCCTTAACCTAACGGAAATTTCCCTTCCTTTTTCTGAATGGGATGACCTTGCTGCGTCCCTGTCTTCGTGGGGATTTTCTTGGCTACACGGAGAAAATGAATGAATATGTTACAGAAATAATGAATGAATATGTTAGAGAATGTTTTCATTCATTCATTCTCTAACGTTTTCATTCATTCATTCATTCATTCTCTAACGTTTTCATTCATTCATTCATTCATTCTCTAACGTTTTCATTCATTCTCTAACGTTTTCATTCATTCTCTAAAAGTCTTCATTCATTCATTCTCTAAAAATCTTCATTCAATCATTCTCTAAAAATCTTCATTCAATCATTCTCTAAAAATCTTCATTCATTCATTCTCTAAAAATCTTCATTCATTCATTCTCTAAAAATCTTCATTCATTCTCTAACGTTTTCATTCTTTCTCTAACCTCTCCATTCATTCATTCATTCTCTAACGTCTCCATTCATTCATTCTCTAACGTCTCCATTCATTCATTCTCTAACGTCTTCATTCATTCATTCTCTAACATATTCATTCATTATTTCTGTAACATATTCATTCATTTTCTCCGTGCAGCCAAGAAAATCCCCATGAAGACAGGGACGCAGCAAGGTTACCCCATTCAGAAAAAGGAAGGGAAATTTCCGTTAGGTTAAGGACATCACTATTCAAAGTTTCAAGAAACCAAACATGCAGATCGTGAGGTTCCCCATTAGGATAAGGTCCCTAAAATCCCCATCAAGATGAAGAGCAGCCCCAAAAGCCACCATTATGGAATGTGCGCAACATTTTGATCTGAGTAGATATCTTCTGTTGCCTGTGGGCCATTCATTATACAAAATTAATCAGTTTTATCTTTCTATCAATATCTTTTTTTGAAAAATGAGGAATTGGAATCCATAGTTCCAACAGTGGGGATATGGATAGTAGGGGAAGATCGCCTAGATTGGACCCCCTAAGAACAAGGGGCGGACGTTGCTGTATGCAAAGCAAAACAAAAATAAAAGTGATAACCCAAATTTTATAAAGAACCAAAACTTATGTAGATGCATTTGCTCCGAATGTGAAAGTAATTTTTTAATAAGTTATGTTTAACAACGTTGTTAAAAGTCCAAATTAGGAATATATATACTTAAAATGAAACTTGCAATTCCGAAATGAGAAAAACGCAAGAGATGAGACAAAATTATAATCAAACTGTACAGTTGCTTTATATGGAGTTCCTTTTTTTCTGGTTTTTGGCCCCTTTGGTTTTTGGGGAAATTTTTTTTTTCAAGAGACAAAAATATTAGAGGAAGTCGATTCATTTTCTGAAAATATTAGTGGAAAAATAATTTTTGAATTTGGGGAGTTTCGGTAGAAAACATCGATCGCTTTTTGGGGAAAAATTGGAAGGGAATTGGGGAAATCTGGATTTGACCATCTGGCAACACTGCTTGAGAATTCATACTTAGTTACCATGGTCCATCAGCTCTTATGTAAATACATTGCTGTAATGCCTTTTAAATACGGTTTATAGTAGTATAGTAATATAGCACTTACGTCGGCCAACCGATCTTGGTGTGGTTCAACTAGATTAAAGAACTTGAACTAAGATTTTAGCTATGCTAAACAGAAATCATTCTGTAACACCAGGGCCCAATACAGGCTGGTTTTGCTACCGTTTTTCGGTACCTTCACAAAAATCTTGTTTTGAAATCGGTACTTTCACAAAAATCAAGTAATCAGGTAGCTTCACAAAAACATCAAAAATTTCAAAAATTCACATTTTAAAATACAAAATTTATTTCTCTGTTTAAAACAAAATTTACTCATAAAATTCTAAGCTGGTTTATATGAACAATCGTTTAAATAGAAACCTTTTTATAGTATTTTAACTCATTTTTAGCTGTTTCTCGCCAAAGTGTATTTATGCAATAGTATCGCAATCTTTCAACATCTGTTTTGGAAAACCGTTTTTCTCATCATTTCCTATATTGTACACAGTACATAGCCCATTAAGCTGAAACTACGATATCAGCGAGAAAAAAATCCTGGATTAGCCCCTGAACACAAGCTACGCTATTTGAAGTCTGACGCCACTTCATCTGCGTAGTCTGAATGACTGAATCGTGGCAGTGGTCCAGTATGGGTCGTTTTTGTGTGCAAAATTTTGTTGATCTTCAGGGCCCAATACAGGCTGATTTTACCACCGTTTCTCGGTGCCTTCACAAAAATCTTATTTTAAAATCGGTATTTTCACAAAAATCAAGTTATAAAATAAGCAGCTGTACAAAACTAACTTTGAAAATCGGCACATTCTAGAAACAATATTAAAAAATCGAAGATTTTACAAAAATCTGTATTCTAAAATAGAAAACTTGTTTTCCTGTTTAAAACACAGTTTACCCAAAAAATGAAATGCTAAGATGATTTACATGAACAATCGCTTAGGTAACAACTTTTTTATAGTATTAAACTCATTTTTAGCTGTTTTTCGCCAAATTGCATTTACGCAACGTAGCATCAGTTTTGGGGGATGATCATTTCCTGAATTGTACACAGTACAAAGCCTATTGAGCGGAGATACAACGGTAATTTCCCTACCTCTTACCCCTCCCCCCAAGAAAAAAACCTTAGAAATAATAATAAACGACATTTGAACCTTTCTAACCACCATTTAAATTGCTCTAATTTTCTTAACAAAAAGTAGAATGTGCCTTTGAAAGATCCCAAACACAATGCTAATAAAAAAAACTTTCACAAAAATACATTATTGATACAGCACTTTCACAAAAATAGGTAGTGAGATAAAAATCCTGGATTTGCCCCTGATCTTAGTTGACATCTTCAGTTACCAATGGGGCCGTCGATGACACAAAATTTGTGTTGGCAGAAACAGTAAAAACCAGTTTTTACTGTTTTTTCAGTGCATATTTTTAAAAATAAGAAATTCGAATCCTTAGTTCCGATAGCACGGTTAAGTATCCGTATGTTATTGTTAGTATGTGTGCAAAAAATTCTTGATCCGAGTTAAGGATAGTCAGTACCCTGTATACCGTCAATGTTCATTTGCACAGGTTCATGTACCTTTTTCTGAAAATCTATTAAAGATACAAGTATGAATATTTTTCTGTACCTCAAGTAGACTCTGTTCTCTATACTGAAGTAAAATTTTACAGAAAGAAAGCTTAGTTTTTTTGTAAAAAAATCTAATGTGTCAGTCACTGTATTGGTTTCAAAAAATACCATTTTGCCACACAAAATCTCTCTATACAAAAATAATTTTCGAATATGAGAAAAAGTTTACTTCAGTATATGCAGTTAGATTTATGGAATAGGTGGTAAAAATTTCAAAGCCTAACACAATTTAGTTTCTGAGAAAAAGGAACATTTAGTTTAAAAAATACCATTTCGAGATATTGCAATTTAAAGGGGAAAATCAAACCTCATCAAAATTGGTTTTACATCTTTTAAAGCTTATTTTAACTTCTAATATGAGCACGTTCAAGATGTTTGATTCATTAAAAGGTATTGAAATGGAGTTTCAAAATATATAAAAATCAAAAAATCGAATTTTTGAAAGTATTTAGGGTACTGATTCCCCTTAATGCCTTCACATGCCTCTAGTTCCATTCATTTTAATTGTTTCGACTTTTTGTTACATAGTTCTTTTAAATCGGAAACTGGTACCCTTATGCTATATGAGGCAAAGTTTTGGCTCTGTTGAAAATTTGATATGAAAAAATGATGTTTTTCGTCGCAACCTTGTGCTCGCGTTTCCATCTCAAACGGGAAAAGAATTCCGAGTCGATCGAAGGATTGCTCTCTCTTTGTGCCTTTTATATTGTTTTCATTGTGCATTCATTGTTGCCCCATTATGTCAGAAATATTCTGAAGCTGCAAGTGAAACATATTTCATTGCATTTATACACTCGATGGCCAAAAAATGAGACACTCGCCTCATAATGTGTTAGTCGACTTTATTGAGTTGAATAGCTTTGATAACAGCCCCTATTTGTGGCGTGGACTCCACAAGTTGCCGATACCTCCAGGGTTGCCAACTTAGGGGTTTTCCCCCTAAATTTAGGGGGGAAATTTTAGAATGGGATTTTTTAGGGGGACAAATTTTTAGGGGTAAATTTAGGGGCTTTAATTTTAAGGTTTTATCAGGTAAAAATGTTTTTCTTTTGACTTTGGAAATGTAATTTTTCGATTGTTTGATTTATTTTTTTACTTATATACATTTTTTGAGCCTTGATAGCCCATGGTTTTTATCAGAAATAACAGAAAAATACTTTATATTATATTACTCACTCAGCAGCAAAAAATAGCAACGGTCACGTGACCTTTTAATCCCATATGTGACGTAACAGTCAAAGGATCACGTGACTTTCTGACGTCATTTAGGGGTTTTTAGGGGTTTTATGAGTTCCGTTTAGGGGGAATCGTTTTTAGGAGTTGACAACCCTGGATACCTCTGTGGAAGAACGTCGACCCATGCCGACGTAAGTTCGGTCAGAGTGGATTGTTGCGTTTCTAAGCTGGACAGAAATATCCTATTGGATTTAAATCAGGTGGACTGAGCTTACCAGAGAAGCAGGTGAAACTCCGATTGGTGTTTCTTTAACCCTCAGGAGACCGTTTGGATGCAGTGGCACAGTGCATCATCCTGCTGAAAGCCACCGTCTCTGTCATTATTACACTATATAGCCGTAAAAGAGTGCACGGGATCAGCAACTGTGTTCCTAAATGGGCCCAAAGGACGCAATGTAGACCAGCAAAACATTCCCCACACCTTTGGAAATGTTTTGGAATTGAAAACTTATGACCCAATTTCAGGCAATCTTTTCAGAACTGCAACGATCACGTCGAATGAAAGAGCAGAGTTTGGAGACTCCCCTAACAATTTTTTGACATTGAAGTTTTAAAAACCGAATTCTGGGCTAGATTTTGAAACTTCGCTGAAGGGATAAATGTAATGAAACCTCATTGCTAGCAGAAAATTTTGAGATTGAAGGTCTGAAAGTATATTTATTGTGATGGAAGTTATGTTCCAATTAGCTCCAGTGACTAAGCCCATCCTTTGCGATGTATGATCTGTTGTGTGTTGGGATATGTTTAGCGATGCATCTGCATTGAATGTCGCTGTGATTTGCCATAATGTTGCTGTGGACAGCAGGTGCCTGTCTCCTTTACCGTTCGCCAGTCTTTTACGACATGAATTGTCTTTAGCGCTGGAAGTTTTCGCACTTATTTGCCACTCTCGAAACACCCAAGATAATGTTTCACGTGAAAACCCTCAAATATTCCTTAATTAGCACTTTGGATGGGGTTTTATCTGCAATGAGTAGTGAAACAGTAATTGTAGAATTAGTCATCCGTAAATAAATATGTTTCGCAATTAAAAGAAAGTGAATTATCCTGCACTTTTCTAGCTTCGTAGTTTGCATAATATAGGTCGGCATTAGAAAGGTATTATACAGGTTATAAAGGTAAAGGTACTACTGTAGTATGCTGCTGTGATTTGGTGGGTAGTGCAGCCTCAAAACACTATTCGGTCGGTGGAAACTAGAAAGCCTGGAGTAATTGGGAATCTTATTTGGATCAGAAAGTGATTGAAAATCATGTATTTTGTGTTGTATTCTTTATTGCAACGCTACTCGCGCCAATTTTCAATTGAAATTAATTATCAGGGGCATTGTTATCTGATTGGCTGCTGAAAGAAATAAAACCAAGACCCACCCACTTGCGTAGGATGTGACCTGTCCAATGAGACAACTGTTTTGACTGCACAAATGTTTTAACTCTTTGGCTATTTTTTTAAGTTCCAAAGCGATGTATTCAACCTCTGGAATCAATGATGTACTTGTAAATTCCGTTCCAACTTTACTCTCCATATCGTCCCTTCACAAAAACGGACAGATCTGAAATGAGGCGGAGCCAAGGCTCAACTTTTCATGGTCAGATTTTACTTACTCAAACATTTACAGTGGTTCTAAAATAGGGTGCAGCAAAGCTCAACTTTTCATGGTCAGACTTTGCTTGCTCAAACACTTACCGTAGTTCTAAAATAGGGGTGAGCAAAGCTCAACTTTTCATGGTCAGACTTTGCTTGCTCAACACTTACCGTAGTTCTTAAATAGGGTGCAGCAAAGCTCAACTTTTCATGGTCAGACTTTACTTGCTCAAACACTTACCGTAGTTCTAAAATAGGGCGGAGCAAAGCTCAACTTTTCATGGTCAGACTTTGCTTGCTCAAACACTTACCGTAGTTCTAAAATAGGGTGGAGCAAAGCTCAACTTTTCATGGTCAGACTTTGCTTGCTCAAACACATACCGTATTGTTTCAGTCGAAAGAAGCATCAAAGAATGAAACTTGACAACTCGATTAGAATGTCCTATAGTTAGTTACATTTCAAAAGATATCACAATTTTAGATTCATGCAGAAATCCGCTATTCAAGTCCGGGATTCCATGCAATGTTTTCCAGAAAACCTTGAAAAGTCGGGGAGTTTCACTTCTCAGAGGGAGCGCAAAGAGTTTTCCCCCACTGTATGCATATATATATTATATATATATACAGTGGTACCTCCTTTAAGGGACACCTCTGAATAAGCCCATGTTACGGTTCCACGTCATGATAATTTCGTAATTGACTCGTCCATCTTATGATTTTTTTTTCTTAAAATTGGAATAGAAAAGGAACCACATCGAATTTTCGAAACATCGCTTCGAGGTGCACACCCCCATGCTACGTACTAACTTTGTGCCAAATTTCATGAAAATCGGCCGAACGGTCTAGGCGCTATGCGCGTCACAGACATCCTACAGACATCCAGACATCCTCCGGACAGAGAGACTTTCAACTTTATTATTAGTAAAAAGAAGATTAACTGATAAAAATTTGACTTGACGTTTACATGCAAATAAATAAATATGTACGCTACGAGTTTTGCTGAGACCTCTACATTCATGTTTTTCCCTCTCATCAATTTCTTCACAGAAGTTGAGTTCCGACAGATAGTATGGCGCCCATGACAAATTTTATGTAGTACGCTTGAAATGTGATCAGTTTCTTGCATTGTAAATTACATGAGATCAAACAAATCCATGTAACACAAAAATTCTAACCGGTGACTAGTGAAAATCAGTTACAAAACTTTGATACAGTAGAAGACCATTATAACGCCCACCTTGGGACCAGAGCTTTTGCGTTATACAGATTTTGGCGTTATATAGGTCATTTCACAAATTTTTAAACTAATATTCAAAATATATCTTAGCACTTCAGAATGAGTTTTATCTGTAGTGAGTATTAAAGCACAAATTAAACAATGAGTCATTCACAAAGAAATATGTTTCTTTATTGCAAGAAAGTGAAATATCCTGCACTTCTGCTAGCTTCATGGTTTGCATTTTCAAGAACCATCTGAAACATTTTCGATACTTATTCTCTAATGTTATTAGTTTACCTTTATTACGAAATTATACTGAGTCTCGTACACATTATGTACCAATTCATCTACCCCTGAATAAGGGACGCCTCTATATAAGGGACAAGTTGTCCGGTCCGCTTAGTGTCCCTTATAGAGAGGTTCTACTGTATATAAATATATATATCTGTTGAGATTCCGTTTCCCCCGGTATTTCGTACTTCCTGTTTTCGTACATTTAATGTCCTTTGCAGGCCTTTTTTTTTTATATAGAGTCGAACCTGTCTATCTCGAATTTTGCGAGAGAAAAGAAAAATTCGAGATTTGGAGGTTTCGAGATAGAGAGGTTTTGAAAAAGTTCTAAAAATAAGTAATCGGAGCAATGACTCGAAAGTAAAACTTTGGAAGCAATTTTACTAATCAACAATGTCCCCTTCCTCTCAGTTTCCGAATGGATATAATTGCTGGAAAACTTGCTTCTTGTACATAAAGTTTTAATTCTGGAGAATTATTGGACTGCTAATATTATAAGAAAAATGGTTTTGTCTCCAAATTCCAGTTAATAAAGATCGTTGGGGATCGAATTCAAGAAAGACATTTTAGTCGAAATTCGAGACATACAGGTTTTTCAGAAAATTTCATTCGAGACAAACATGGGGGAAAACATTCAATTAATACTTTATGTGCAGGGAAAATAAAAAACTTCGACATAGAGAGGTTTTCGAGATAGACAGGTTCGAGATAAACAGGTTTGACTGTATACTAGCTGCGTTGCCCAGGTTCGCACAGTCTACCTCGAAAATATGTTATGTCAGGTGACTGTGCTTCAACAATTAAGCTTAAATAACAGGGGAAAAAATGCTGTAAAATATCCTGTCAAAATAATGATTCTCAAATTTGGTTAACAGCAAATCTGAAAATCCCGAGCAAGTTAAACGTAACCCTCCAATAATAGAACTAAAATTCTTGATTAAAAAAAAAAGATAAATGGCCAAATCAAAGGGGATAGTTTCACTCCAAAGCAAAAAGCAAGAATTTAATTGTTTCTAGTCGAGAAAAAAAATGGCAACTGATCAAGTGTTTTTATTCACGCTAATTTTAATTGAACTTGGACCTAATTAAGAAAATGGGATAATTATTTCGGGTAGAAAACGCTTTTTAATGCCATTTTCGGGTCCTAAAATTAAACAGTTTGTTTTTCTTTCGCGTTTGACACCCCCCCCCCCCTACGTTCCTTTTCAGGTGCTTGAGTGCCTCCCTGCCTAATTTGGTCAAGTTCCGATGTAAACTGGACTTGTATAGGGAACATACAAGTGGGAGCCCATAAGCAAAATTTTAAGGGGGCGGGGGGGGGGGGGGCTCAGATCTTTTTCTATTGTTTAGCAGGATAATTTCCTCATGGAAACAGATTTCAGTACAGATTAGAGTTACTAAAGAGTTTTGACATTTTTAATAACTTATTCATTACGAATGGAGAGGAAATGTTTTTAAATTTTGGCAAAGAAAAAATACTAAAGGCAAGGAAGGGCTAATTTCTAGGGGGAGGGGGGCTTTGGGCCCCCACTCGGCCCCCATTTCGGCGCCTATGAACATACACGCATATATTCTGTTTGATTTACATTGATATAAAATGCAATGATGTTCTTAATACAGACATTTTAGATGATCTGAACGAAAAAACATACGGGTGGAACACTAGTGGTGGAAGTTGCTTATTTAAAACCCTTTTATGGTTATAGAGCGTAAGGCTTATGTACTACTAATTTCCTACTAGTGAATTTCCTCGTAACTTCAAAAGTTTTTCCTTTTTTACTTTATTTTTACTTTTTACTTTCCGCTTGACTATTCCATTTATTTTCATACAAAATGCTTGAAAATTCATTCTCATTCTTGCGTTGTAAAAACTCAATACACTGCAATTTCATTTTAATTACTGGAAAAATGCACGCATTACAAAAAAGTAAGTGTAAAAATTTTCTAAAAGTGTAAATATTTTCTCCTTTAAATGGATTTTTTTATTTTTTTTAAAATCTATTTTATTTTTAGAAATGAATTGTAACTTTATAATTTTGAGTGTATGGATAGAAACTTATATGCATTGCTCCTGTAGTGTAACTTTCCATCTTAAATGTCAAATTTATAATCAATAATATATATAGATATAAATGACAACAAAATGCAAGAAATATTTTGCTATTTATTATTTTAACCTTTTTATTTGAGATGGAAAGTTTTAATGTGCTTAAAATTTCATTCAAACTTCATTATTACAGGAATAGTTATGAAAGATTATGTTAAGTTGTTTGTATTTAATGTAGTTAAAGTATTTACATGCTCTTGTTGGCATGAAAAGCAATTATTTGTTTTAAGCGTACTTAGTTAAATTTCCTTTTGGAAATGTAAATTATTAAGACTACATTGGAGTATGAAAATCATTTTTTAAAAATTTTGAAGATATAGTTTTGAAATTTTGATGAGTTGTAGACCCTTATGAGGGGAAGTAATATGTAAAGTTTTGTTGAAAAATTGTGAATAGAGAAATTTTTTAAAATACAGAGGATATTAGTTTTTTTTTTTTTTTTAATTTAAATATTTGAGCCACAAAAATACTCCATGAGCACCATTTTTTTTTTAAAAACTTGATTTTCACTATTTTTCTGGATGCTCATTTCATATTTAAAGAAAACTTAGGGAGCAAAATTTCACTAACCACAATAATTTTTTCATAAGGTGTCAAAAACAGTTTTTGTTCAAATTTCAAAATTTTCTGAAAAAAGTCTATAAAATTATTAGTCTGATTTAAATAAAAAAGGAAATGATGGTACTGAAAATTTGCTCCCAATTTTTTTAAAATTTGTACCTGATCTAAAGGGATCAGTTGAAACATACACATGAATTTAAATTTTATGATTGTGGGATATTTGCATTTAAATGAAACATTTATTTACAAAATGTAAAATATCACACTGACAGAACAGCTTATAACTTCTGTAAAAATAGTCCGAATAGGAAATTTTTCAAAGATAAATTTTCAGAAAGAAATGAAAAATCAAAATTTTTGTCACTATTTTGCATTTTAAGACTCCATTGTAGCCTTAAGGCTATACCTCTAGTCTTGCAGAAAAGTTCTTCGCTTTTCGGCGAAACGAATCTCATTTTGAAATTTCAATTTTCTTCTCTGGAATACAACTGTCTCAAGATTTCTGAGTATTCCAAATTGTTGAGGGTTTTTGACTAAGAGGCAAATGTTGCTGTAAAGTAATAACGCTGTTGAAGGAGGATTTTGTATCAAATTCTTTTTCAATGAGGTTGCCCGACTCGTGCTCTTTCTTCAGTAAATTTCTTTCCTGTTATACGAGATATATTTCATGTATTTTTAATTGTATTTCAGAGAAAGAAAAAGTAAATCGAGTAGTGGTTCAGAAAGTGAAATATATATGAACTAAGCTTTACAGTACTTGTACGTTAATTGTTGGCATAATTGCCATGATATTTAAAATATAAAGAAAAAAAAATCTTAATGTTTCTGAACTTCATAAATGTAAAATATGAAATGTTGTATTAGAAAAAAAAAACTTATTAAACATCTAAGCATAAAATTTTAAAAACATTTAATGTTAAAAAGGTATTTAAAATTCTGAGTGAGAAAATATATCACTCACGAAACACTTAGTGAATATGTGAAAATGACAATTCTTTTTATGTGCTTGAGGCTTTTATTATGCTTGAGGCACTAAAGCACTAGTGTGTAAAAAATACAAAAAAGAAAAAAAAAAAAAAGAAGAAAAAAAAAAGACAAAAAAAAATAAATAAATAAAATATAAAAAATAAAATATTGATTTGTATAGTATAATGATTTGTAATGAATGTTAAGAAATTTATGTATTTTCTGTAAACACCCATATAATGGAGTAGATGTCTTGAATTGATTCAGTATACTTACAATTCTCTCATTGTTTGAGCTGTTTAAAACGTACTGCTTGAGGCACTGAAGCACAAGTGTGTAAAGAAAGTGAGATCTAACTAGTACATTGGGGAAGGACAGACAGTCTTCTGAAAGTATGGCCACTGTTTTACAAAAGGACAGCGATAGAGATAAGGCCACAACAATGATCCGAGCCTTCGCCTTGTCCTCGGATGGGATCTCCTGGTGGCAGTGGTGTTAATCGATGATTCATTCATTGGACCTGTGACTGGAGAGTTGCAGGTTCAGTGCCTGACGGTCAAACAGCCTGTCTCGATGCCCCTCCAGCAAGAAGATCCGAGCCGCAACGATGATCTGAGCCTTCGCCTTGTCCTCGGCTGGCATCTCCTGGTGGCAGTGGTGTTGATCGATGATTCATTCATTGAACCTGTGGCTGGAGAGTCGCAGGTTCAGTGCCTGACGGTCAAACAGCCACCAGTAAGCCACAGGACCTGTGTCTCTGCCTCTGAAAGTGGAATACCCACCAGCAAGGGACTGCCCGGAGAGTTCTCTGCCTGAGGGTGGAAAATGCAGTCTTCTTACCGCAGTCTTATCCACCTTAGAGCTACACTGTTTCCAACCCGAAATCCTTTGCTCTGAGGATGCTGGAAGAGGGGCCACTGGTATGGATCGGAAGACTGAGATCATTTCGATGATCGAAATCCAGTGGCATGATTGTGTGGTGTCTGGATCAACCTAAACATTGAAGCTTGCTTCGGCAGTTCTCCTTAATTATCCCCAATCTCACTTGTGGTGCTTCAGCGTTCTCTTTTCATCAGTCATTTGATTCATGTATTCTGATTGTGAAATGTGGTGTTTACAGTATTGTAATTTATGTGTACTGTTAAAATTTTTATGTGGAAAAAGAATGAAAAAAATTATAAAAAAAAAGAAAAATATGGAAAAAAAGAAAAAAAAACCCTAAAAAATGAAAAAAAAAGGGGAAAAATGAAAAAAAAGAAAAAAAAAAGAAATAACCCCTAAAAAATGAAAAAAAGGGGAAAAAATAAAATAACCCCTAAAAAATGAAAAAAAAGGGGAAAAATGAAAAAAAGGGGGAAAAAAGAAATAACCCCTAAAAATGGAAAAAAAAATGAGGAAAAAAGTGAAAAAAAAAAAAAAAGAAAAGAAAAAAAATTGAAAAAAAAAAAAAAAAAAATATTGATTTGTGCATATAATGTATGTTAAAAAATTGCATGTTCTTTCTCTTCGATTGTTATTTTGTACTGTAAGCTCTATTTGTTGAGCTCATTGTTTGCATTTTCCTATTATGAAGGCAATATAAAAATATTTTAACTGTGGTAATAACTGTAATTTTTGTGTGTTATACTGGATTTTAATGGTGTTAATTTGCAGCAGTTGAGCAATGCATAATTGATTTTAAGATGTCGCAAAACATAATAATATTACAGCAATTTGAATTCTGCAATTATCCATTTAATTAATCTTAGTGAATTTATAAGTGCTGTATTTGAAAGTGACAATTTCATTTCTTTCTTTTTAAGTTTACAGGACTTTCCTTTTCAGTCGAAATTTCACAAAATGTAAAACACAAGTTTTTGCAAAAGACAATAACATTACAAAACTAACTGCTGTGCATTTTTCCAGTTAATTGAGCTTTAAAAGTTTTGAGTATTTGTAAGTGTGGTACGTGAAATCTGTGTCATATTCAGTACACAGTAAATGAAAACAGATTAACAGAACAATGGAATTTTCAAGCATTTTTCCAATATAATCCTTTTGCACCTTTTAACAGAATCTCGCTGTATTTAATGCATGTAACTGTTTATTTTTGCTTCACTCTTGTATGTGTGTATCTCTAAAATCTTAAAGGTCGTAACTTTAAAAACGCAGTTGCACTCTATTATCATAACCAACTACACTGGATCTTATTGCCATGTTTCAACTGAATATGCAGAAAAAAAAATTCAGTGTCGAGTTATGACTTTCATAATTTTACAGAATAAAGCCCTACCTGTTCTTTCTTCTCAAAATATAAAAGCAAGAAAATCATCTTACATAATTAAAAACTGAGCGCATGTATCTATGTATGCATCTATGTCCAAGTTACTTCTCCCAAACTCCAATGAACTCGCCATCTAACCAGCTATCGATAGATTCCTAATTTTCTCGTCTTTGTGTTTGGCTATTTAACATAATCCTCTGATTATAATTAGCGGAGGAATCGATCAAAAACTACATAAATTAGATTTCAACATAAAATTCCTATTTTTCGAAGGCTCTTTACCCCATTTAAATTGTTATTCATTGCTTCATCTCAACTTTCCGTAACAATGCTTTTATTGAAATTTGTAGCGTGAAGAAAATCATTGAAACAAAAAGATCTGTTGCTATTTTTTTTCTCGAATAAGAAAAAATAAAATACTGGCTTTTGTTTTGAGGCGTTTCCTGTAATCAAGGGATTTAAAATGTTACCCTTTTGCGTTTTTTTTCCCATTTTCAGCAGCAAAATTTTGCTGTTTTTTTGAAGCAAGATTGTTGAACACGCGGCACTTGACATAACTTTTATTTTCGAGGTAGACCATGTAAAGCCGGGCGACGCTGCTAGTTAGTATGATAAAACTTTTAAAACATAACTCAGGAAATGGACAAAATTAGTCAATCATATACGTCTTGTGGAACTCCTGTCAACTTTCCTCGTTACTTATAATGAAGGAGTTTCAAATGTTTCGGTCTTCGTCGCTTCAAGTTTTATCCTGATGCTAGCGATCCATGTTTTTTGTGTTTTAAGAGAGGAATTTACAAAGTTGAATAATTCAATCTGTGCTGTGCATCAAATCCTTTGGCGTTTCTCGGCTTTTAATGCAAATTTTATTAAAATCGGCAATGCTTCACTTGAAGTAGATCTTTCATTGAATTGTTCATTCTTAGTACTGAGAGAGTTCTGCTACACCCCGGGTGCAGCGATTCAGCACCTTTGATAAGAAAAAAAAGTCTAAATAAGAGGATAACATCACAAATTAAAATTGGAGGAAAGAGAAAAAAAACCTCTTTGAAATGCAACACTCTCTAAGATAGGCTTAAATTGTATTTTTAAAACTTAAATTTTGGAAAATATTCCAGCCGAACGTCCACAAAGACTAGAACTGACGGGAGAGAATCCCCCCTTCCCCCAAAATGTCACTTTTATCTGCGATTTTTGATGTAAATTTAGAATATTTCTCTGGGATAGGCGATAAACACCCCTCCCTCCTTTTTTGTGGAAGGAATAAAAATTAAATTATTTTCCTTTCTCCCTTAAATAAAGTTTTAAATTTTTAAGTTAAATAATTTTTAAAGGTTTAATTATTAAACCATTAATACATTAAACTGTCTTAATGAAAAGGTGGCAGGAACTGCACATAAGCCATAACACTTAACGTGTTAAGTCCATCTTTTCCCCAAATTGAACATCGATATCTGCTGCCCCTGCTGTTTAATCACTTTTGCACTTAGTGTTAGCGTCCACTTGCTTCCTCCCTTTTGCTACCTACCAAGCGACCCTCAGAGTCTGCTTGAGTGTTCCTTACAGGATGCATTCACTGTTAGAGCTTGTCAAAATTTCTTCGGTTCTTGTTGAAACAAATCAAGCAAGGATGGTGTTTTTTACTTCCTTTTACAAAAAAGGAAGTATTGTATTCGCGAAAAAAATTTCACTCAAAAATCGGCCTTATTTTCCATTTTTCTCACCCCCGAATGAATGTTGAGTTTTCTTTTCGACCCGACCACACGTGGATATATGCCTAGGAACCTACAGACCCCGGAAATATTTATTTTGACAACCCCCGAGTTGATTACAACGAATTTTCTCATAACTCAAGAACGGAATGTCCTAGAAAGTTGAAATTTGGTACGTAGACTCCTAGTGGGGCCTAGTTGTGCACCTTCCCTTTTGGTTGCATTCGGATGTTCCTAAGGGGGTCTTTTGGCCCTTTTTTGGGGGAAATCATTGTTAATTTCGATGTAAACTCAAGTGGTGTTATAATTTGTCTGACACTTAGCAATAGATCGCCAGTCTTTTGGTCGCCAAGTTTTGTAGTGAACTTGGCGACAAATTTGGCGATTTTTTTTTTTAAATTTTAAATTGGTTTCAATTTGGTCACTGTTGTTGATATTTAGAGAGTAAGCAATTAAATCACATTAAAACTGCCAATAATGGGGACATGGCATTAAACTCGAGTAAAAGGAAGTCATGTGATGCACACATCAGCTCGTTTTTTTCTCCCTTGCGTGTGCACCTTTTCATGCCAGATGCGTGAGTATTGAATATATATACATACAGTTGGACTCCCATGTATTCGAGTAGCTAACCGCCGAGCAATAAATGTGATGTACAGAAATTTAGATCTGTGAACGCAATCTTAATTTGATCAAATTTTCTCAAAACATGAAAATTAGAGCGAATATTCTTTACTAATAATAAAGCTGAAAGTCTCTCTGTCTGCAAGATGTCTGGATCTCTGTGACGTGCATAGCTCCTAGACCGTTCGGCCGATTTTCATGCTATTTAGCACAAAGTTAGTTTGTAGCATGGGGGTGTGCACCTCGCAGCGATGTTTCGAAAATTTGATGTGGTTCTTTTTCTATTCCAACTTTAAGCACAAAACTGTCATAAGATGGACGAGTAAATTACGAAATTATCATAACGTGGTAATGTAACATGGGCATAAGCCAATTGGCGAGATACGAAATGACCATAACGAGGTACCGTAGCATGGGTACAAGCCAATTGGCGAGAAAATTCACCATACATCTTGTTCTTTACTAATAATAAAGCTGAAAATATCTCTGTCCGGAAGATGTCCGGTTCTCTGTGACGTGCATAGCGCCTAGACCCTTCGGCCGATTTTCATGAAATTCGGCACAAAGTTAGTTTGTTGCTTGGTGTGTGCACCTCGAAGCGATTTTTCGAAAATTCGATGTGGTTCGTTTTCTATTCCAATTTTAAGAACAAAACTATCATAAGATGGACGAGTAAATTACGAAATTATCATAACGTGGAACCGTAACATGGGCACAAGCCAATTGGCGCCATACGAAATTATCATAACGTGGAACCGTAGCATGGGTACAAGCCAATTGGCGAGAAAATTCACCATACATTATTTGTAAATGTACAGGTGAACCAAAAGACCTTTTAATTTTTCTATTACTACCTCTTCTATCTGTAGCTTGAGTTTGAGAAGCCTAAGAAAAAAAACCGGACAGCACTTATAATGATCATGATGCATGCTTCCAAAAAAAAAAAAACCTCAGCTAATGTCTTGCTGAGCAGCCTGTTTTGAAAAAAGTGCATCAGATGACGTTGATATATATCGGATGACGATGATCATTTTGGAATGCATTGTCATTTATGAATGTTTGCAGCTTTTCACTGAAGCCAGGCAGCGTGAAAGAGCCATCAGACAAAAAGCATCGCAGAAATTTTCTTTTGCTGGACAACTAGAGAAAATAAATGAGGGAAATGTAGGACTTGCATAGCTATGATCGGGGATGCATTAGGGGCCGTATCATTCAATGAACCCACCATCGGCGGCAATAACTGTCGAAACCACCTGCAGGCAGTAGGGAGATGAGTCTCGGGAATGCTTGTCATCGCGTTCGCAGTAGCAACAGCAGTGTTGTGCTAATGACTGTTGATCAGCCTTCCAATAGCCAATAGGATTAAGGACAGGAGAAGTTTGAGGTAAAATGTTACGTGTGACATGACAGTGAAAAATTTTCACCCCATCCATTCTTGAATTGTTCTGGATGGTTCCGAGTCTTGTTGGGGAAACATATGAAGGGTACTCAACCCCCCTCCCTAGAGCAAGGTAAAGTAAAGTCGTCCATCGCTACTTCGCGCTTCGACTTTCGCAGCTACACTACATCGCGGTTTTTTCTAGTTTTAATTTTTTTCAAACATAGTAATCAACATTTTTTATGCACTCGTGTAAACTTTTTACTACAAAAGAATAACAAAGTATGTCTTTTAAGTAAGGTGAGCTCTTTTGATGGGCTGTTGTTGTACTAGTTGAGGGAGTGGAGGCATGAAATCTCCGAAGAAAGTGAAGGGAATCGCTATCTCATTTTAACCTTTAAGCACTAACTGAAAAGTATAAATTACTGTATTATTGCTAGGAGATAAATACATCTGTAGAGTGTAGATGGTGTTCAACAATGTACTAGTTTTTAAAGTTGTATACGTAATCCCTTTAATGAGCATGAATGTTGAGGAAAAACGGGGCCACATACCGTCACTAACTGGCAATTAATTCATCATCAACAAGTTGAGCTTTTTTCATAGATTCGTAGTAGTGTGTAAGAGCTACAAGTGTGTGTGTAGTTTTTTTTCCCCAATAATTAACAACGTGATATCTTTCTAGTGTATTTTGTGCAATATATTAAATACTGCAAATTTAATGGTGGCTAAGGGTGCTGTTTAATGTTTCTCTAGGGTGCTGTATCTTAAAAACATATTTAAATAGTCGTAAGTAAGTTTTATGTGCTCTAATAAGGAAAATATAGAATCCTACTTTGCGGAAATTCAGTTATCGCGGTAAAGTCTGGAACAAATAAACCGCGATAAATGAGGGCTATATTGTGAAGACTCCTCCTCCTCAAAGGCAAGAGCCCTTCCAAATAAAGTTAAAATTACACCTCAAAATACCCCCCTAAAAATTTAAATGGCGCAGTCTGCGCCCCAACCTAAGGGAGCACCCCTAGGAACACACTGGCTCCCACATGCTACAGCAATAAAAAGATCGGCCCCTCTGTCTAATATCTCAGTGTAAGCAATGGCTCTGGTACCTTGAGAGAGCAAAATGTGTGTCTCGGTATATAGAACCATCTTGAAATTTAGTACACATGACCTTAGGTACCTTACCATGGTTCTACGCAGCCACTGGTCATTTTTGTGGTTCACTTCCTGGTAAAGCTCCAGACTAGGAATTCTGAATAGTAGCCGCTGGTCATTGTTGTGGTTCACCTTTTGGTAAATTTCCAGACTAGAAATTCTGAACAGTAGCCTCTGGTCATTGTTGTGGTTCACCTCTTAGTAAAACTCCAGACTAGGAATTCTAAAATGGTAGCCCGTTGTCATTGTTGTGGTTCACCTCCTGGTAAGGCTCCAGACTAGGAATTCTGAATAATAGCCCCTGGTCATTGTTGTGGTTCACCTCCTGGTAACTCCAGACTAGGAATTCTGAATAGTAGCCTCTGGTCATTTTTGTGGTTCACCTTCTGGTAAAGCTCCAGACTATGAATTCTGAATAGTAGCCACTGGTGACTAAAATCACAGTCCACTCACCGGACACACATTGGATGTAGCGTATCACTTGCAGCTTCAATATTTCTGACAAAATGTTCTTGAATTGTGAATAATGTTCTTGTAAATAATAGCTCTGTATTAATGCTTATATTTTGTTAATCCTGATATAAGAATTTGGTGATCAAAATGTATCGAGTTTGGTCGCATTATCGAATGAAGACTAAAGCCTTAAACATGTCACATCACCTCAGATTCATTCTCTGAGACCCCTACCCCCGTACGAGTATATTTTCACTGGTAGTATTTTGTTGCAATATACTACAAATCACTCAACAGTTTCCAAACAAAATGTCACGGAATGAGAACCGTAAAGTATGGGAAAAGTTTGTGGCTGGATCATGGATCACTGGAGAAAATGTTGTGAAATGTGCTTCTGCATAAAGGATTATAGACTTAATTTGTTTTAGCCAAATGGCAAATGCAGAAGGATTGGAGCTATGAAAATACGCCTAATGGATTTTATGTGCGGAGAATCCTGCAAAAAAAAGACTTATTTAGATTACTTGATGATCCAATTTTGAAAAGTCAGTGTTGATGGATTCAGTCAGTGCCATTGTACAGAAACATGTAAAAATACCCTAGTTCCAAAACGGAATCGACACTGATTTATACATTGGAAATAATGATTCAATTACAATTAGTGTATGGTATCGCCAAAAAATACGTAAAGCTAGGCATTGGCTTTCTTGGGTGTGTAAGAAAGCTCTCTCTAAAGTCACTCGTGGCTTAGGCTGATTGCCCATGAGTTGTGACTATTAGCAGTTTGAAATCTATGACATTTAATGCATCGATTAACACATTTGTCGATCAGTCTTTTTCCTCCTATTATCCAATATGATTGCCTTAATATATGAAATAATAATGTTAGGCAGATTGTCCATGGGTTGTGACTATTAGCAGTTTTAAATCTATGACATTTAATGCATCGATTAACACATTTGTCGATCAGTCTTTTTCCTCCTGTTATCCAATATGATTGCCTTAATATATGAGATAATAAGGTTAGGCAGATTGTCCATGAGTTGTGACAATTAGCAGTTTTAAATCTATGACATTTAATGCATCGATTAACACATTTGTTGATCAGTCTTTTTCCTCCTGTTATCCAATATGATTGCCTTAATATATGAGATAATAAGGTTAGGCAGATTGTCCATGAGTTGTGACAATTAGCAGTTTTAAATCTATGACATTTAATGCATCGATTAACACATTTGTTGATCAGTCTTTTCCCCCCTATTATCCAATATGATTGCCTTAATATATGAGATAATAAGGTTAGGCAGATTGTCCATGAGTTGTGACAATTAGCAGTTTTAAATCTATGACATTTAATGCATCGATTAACACATTTGTTGATCAGTCTTTTTCCTCCTATTATCCAATGTGATTGCCTTAGTATATGAGATAATAAGGTTAGGCAGATTGTCCATGAGTTGTGACTATTAGCAGTTTGAAATCTATGACATTTAATGCATCGGCTAACACATTCGTTGATCAATCTTTTTCCTCCTATTATCCAGTATGATTGCCTTAATTTTTGAGATAATGAGGTAGGACCAGCATGCAAATAGGCGACGTGTTTTTCGCGAATTAACAGTTCACTGAATCCGTGACGTGATGGTATAATGATAGGATGTTTCCTGTTTATGGGTAAGTCGGCGTTCTGTAACCGACCTCCCACCCGTAATAGACCGTTTTCATCTATGAATGGGAAAAGTTAACGCAAAGGACTGTGTCTTTTCAGTGGCTTTTGAAGCCGAGTGCATTTTCTGTTCAGAAAAATGTGTGTCTTGAGCTCAGTGAATGAGTTTTTCTTCTGCAGCCCTTGTTTCTGCAGAAGTGAGTGAACCGAAGGTATTGCACGATGAAGCAATATTAATCGGATTCTTTTTTTACAAAGATTGATAAATCTGTAGCAATACGGCAAGATGCGTATCATTTTTCGAATAGACGAGAGAATAAATCATTTGTTGAACTAGCATGAAAGTTAAACATTGGATTTGATTCTTCCTCAGTCTTAACTGCGCTAGCAACGTCTGTAGACTGTAATTCAGCCGTAAGTCAATGCATTTGATTTTAATTCAGCCACTGCGGGCCATGCCACCACAGATCGCAATTTGGTAGACATTTAGGGTCGATAGATACCACGTGAAGCGATGTCTGACGGGTTCTCTCTGGAGGGTACGAAATTCCAGTGAGCTGAGGGTAGAACTTCTATTATTTCAGAAAGTCTATTTGCGAGTTTTCCACTTACGTGGATGAGAAGATAGCCATGAAAGAACTACCTTTGAATCTGTGCAGTCCATGCGAAAACGCGAAGATCCCCTTGATAAGCCACAACTTCTGATAAAATATTTTGATTGTAACTACACAAGGTGCAAGTAATCCCAAAGGATCCAAAATACGTGCAGGCTCGGATAGAGTTCGTCTTTTAGTATAGGGTGGTGAAAGTGCTAAATTAACCTTGAATGCAAATGTATCATTTGTTGAATTCTATAATAAACCTAACACTTTAGAACTAACATGTACATCACGATTAATTTCAAAGTTTGTGTCCGACGAACATTGCTCGGGAAATTCTTCAAGGAATTCGGAAGAATTTTAACTCCATTTCCTTAAGTTTAATCCGTAGGATTGTAAAATTGAAGCAATATTTTTACAAATTGGAATTGCGTGTGAAACATTACTCTAACCTGACAAAAGATCATCCATATATATGTATTCTTGTAAAATGCGTGATATTTTAGAATTAGGTGTATCAAGAGCAATTTGTTTGATTCATCTGGTAGCTAGAAACGAGGCAGAAGCTAAACCGTAAGTTACACTTTTTAACCCGTAAGTTTGTATTTTATCTTCGGCATTGTATCGCCTAACAATTTGTTGATAAGGTTGATCTTCGTCCGACATTAAAATTTGACGGTACATTTTCTCAATGTCCGCAGTGAAAACTATTTTTGAAAATCTGAAGTTAAGCAATATTTTAAAAATATCCCTTGTAATTTGGGTCCCGCTCCTAAAATTGAATTTAGCGAAGTTCCGTTTGAAGTTTTACAGGATACGTCAAAAACTACGCGTAATTTTGTAGTTGTACTAGACGGCTTGAACACAGCGTGATGAGGCAAGAACCACTGCTCATTTTTTCGAAGAATTTATAAATTCTTTGTTAAAGGTGACACGTGACCCAAATCTTCGTAGTTACGCATAAATTCTATATACAGTGAAACCTGTGTAAGTTGACCACTTGCGGTGCAGTACTTTGGTGGTCAACTTAGACAGGTAATCAACTTATAAAGGGGGTAATGATTTTTTTTTTTTGTCATTTCTTGCACCATGTATTCATTTTTTGACTAATTGACACTTACTATTTCTGTTCAACTCACTTTCATTATTTAGTATTACTTTGAAACAATAATTTAAAATGTTATTCAAATATTTTTTGAGATTATTTTCCCAGAATGACGTATGTGTCACGCAAATTTAAAATTTCAGTAAATTGATCAAAAATTTTTTTTTATTGTTTATGAAAAGTTACTCATTTGATATTAATAGTTTCTAAAAATTCATAGCTAATAAAAAATTAAATTTTTCGCTTTATTTTTTTCTCATATACATTTATAACCCCTTGATAACATACTTTTCAACAAAATAACTCCTTATTGAAGTTTGGCGCACTTATTAGACCAGTTTTGGAAATTCCATATGTCTCCCAGCTAATTTTCCCTGGATTTCTCTCTTTTCAATTAATTTTAATATTTCATACTTTTTATCAATCTCAAGGTCAACTTTACAGGTTTTACTGTAATAATTTTCGAATTCCGGATAAAATTTAAATTTTCGTTCCATGGCAAAAAGTCGCGAAATAGCCGCGGGTTTTGAATCACCTAATTCATCTTTCGACTTCAAAAATGGCAACTTCACAACAAAAAGTCCTTCTGCATTTGTTGAATAATTTTCTTTAAAGTGTGTTTCTACGAATTCTTCTTCCGGTGAAAGAATTTTACTTTTCGCTACTGATACTTCTTTCATTTCCCAAAATTTTCTAAACTCACGATTAACATTTAATTCGTAAATATGTAAGCTAGTTGATGAATTTAAATTCAACTGATTTTCTGGCATTCTTCCCGAAACCAAAAATCCAAAAATTGAGTTTTGAGCGATTAAATTGCTTTCCGAACAATCTGACCCGGAAGGAAAATAGAGAATAGGTAATCAGCACCAAGAATCATGTCCACTTAACTTGGAATGAAAAAGTTTTCATCGGCTGAATTAATGTTACTTAAATGTGCGAAATGTTCTTTTTGAATTGTTTCAGTTGGAAGTGGTGCCGTCAGTTTATCCAGAATTAACGCATTTATGGGCAGTGTAACACCAGGGTTGAATCTGGAACTTAAATTGATTTCAACGCAGCCTTTAGTCAAACCAATTCTAGAACCTGCAAGACCAGTAATAGGGAAACGTGCAATTTTTCTTTTTAATCCCGAAGAATTTAAACAGGAGTTTGATATGAGCGTAGTCATGCTTCCAGAGTCACACAAAATTCTTAAGGTTCTCCACCCCCCGCTAGCATCTCCGACAAAAACACAAGCTGTAGGTAATAACGCAAATTCAGCTCTAATGGCATTCACAGATACGCTTTTTTCGTTTCGTGTTGGGTTATCAGTTTGTTTGCAGAAAGTTTTGACTTGAACCTTTCGAATGATATGCATTCGATAAAACATTCTTTTGCTCATAATTTTCATGCAGAAGCAAATGACATGAATAAGAATTGCGTGATTGAATATCCGAATGCTAGTTAGATAAACAATTAAAGCACAATTTGAATTTACTCACGAATTGCTTGAGTTCTTTTACATTCATTTCTTTAAATTTCGGACATTTCGACAAATAATGAGAAGTATCCTTACATTTTATACACCTAAGCATTCCCGTACCCGGCATTGCTCGGGTAATGGAATTAGCAGGGGTTAACAGTGCTTGGTTCACCTTGGTTTCGAAAATCCCCTATAATAATTACTTATGGCCTATTTCGAAAAAACCTTTCTTAGTGGATACTTTCATAATCATGTGGACATGCCTGCCAAATTTCAAGTCAGAGGCTTCAGCAGTATTGGCTGTGCGTTGATATATATATATATATAATGTTATCTCAGGACATTGATTTTTATATATTAAGATTGCCTGCAGTATTTTGATTATTTCTGGATGAATTTCTAATTTCATTGCATTCGTTTGAATCTCGCCGGTGCCTCCAAATGTTTGCTCTTGTAATGATTGTAGGAATGTAGTCAAGGAAACTAAGATTTACTTAAAACTATTATATTTGACTTAACATATGTACAGTAAATTAAAATAACATTAAAAAATTAAAACCCCTCTTGGTTTTTTATAAAAGTATTTGCAGCATGCAGTGTAATGGACGAGTGTCCGAAAGCTGTTAAGATACGTCAGGTTGGAAGCCGCTCATTCTCACGGAGCTCAGCTGTTTTATGCTCACAGTCACCTGTGCTTCCCTCTGCGGACAGCGCATTTACATAATGGCGCAGACAATACCATTGGATCAATTCCCATACAGAGCCCGACTAACTGAAAGTGAGGCCCACAATGCTTGCCGTTTATTTAAAAGAGGATTCTTTAGTATTTTTAAAAAAATACATTAATAAACAACGCTATGTATAAGTTTTCGAAAAATTCGGGGCCCTTAGAAGGATGGGGCCCAGGCCTAGTTGGCCTGTGCGTTAATCAGACCCTGTTCCATTACGTACAAGTGAGTTATTTATAGTAACAGTGCCCCCCACGACCCACTCCACCACGCTCCTTAAATGTCAAGGAAAGTAGTGAGTTCCACTTCCAGTTCATTTACTGCGCTATTCAGAGCTGTTTTCAGTTCATAGAGTGCAGTCTCTGTGGACTTACCAGGCAGCATGCTAGCACTTAGAAAGAGGGTTGAATTTTAAAACACTATCCCTGATGTATCTATCAATTAGTTATTCCAGTTTTTAGGAGAGAAGAGGTTAGATTGACTGATCTAAAGGGCTTTCTCTTCTTTGAAGTCTGGTTGTTGTAGGTCTTATAAAGATGTGTGATAGTATCCTCATCTTAGTGCAGGTGAACTGGTAGAATTTCATCAGGTCCTGCAATTGAACTGGTTGGAATGAATTGATGTTCCATGGGTCTTAATTTCGTCCGCCTGTTTCCATCTTTCCTTTCTTCCGTGTAAGGAATATAGTAGAATATCGGGATGACTTTCTTCATCTTTAGTTACAGAACCAGGAAAGTGTACCCCAAACATTTCTGTTAATGCTTTCCCTGTCTGGTTTTTGAAACACTATCCCTGATATACATATCAGTTATTCTCCAGAGGTTTTAAGAGAATTTTGACTGATAAGTCTAAAGGCTTTCGCCTCGTTGTAGTTAGGCTTCCCTGGTTTGGGTATAAAGATTACCTTGCAAGGACAAGGCACATAGCCAAATACTAAACAGGACCTGTAGATCCTTCAAAGATGTTGTGTGATAATATCTGCACCTTACTGCAGGTGAACTGGTAGAATTTCATCTGGTCCAGCAGATTTAGATGGTTTGAATGAATGGGTGTCCCACACAATCCTGCCAGGGGTCACATTTCACCCGGCAGTCCTCACCTTTCCTTACTTCCACTTAAGGAATATAGTGGAATATCAGGATGAATTCCTTTATCTTCAATTACAGAGCCAGGAAAGTGTACGCTAAACATTTCTGTTAAAGTGATTTCCCTGTCTTCAGTAAAGGTTTCCCAGTCTTCCTATGGAACACAGTTGACAAAATTAGTCTCTAGAGAGTATTTTCGTTAGTTTAGCTATACGAGAAACGCAGTCCAAATGGCTACAGAACCGTTCTTGTTTACTGGCTCTTGTAGCCTTTATTGTACTTGGCTTCATGGTATGAAGACTAATCGCGTGTTTTTTTTTTTTTTTTTGCCTTGTTAAAAAGTCTCCTACAGTTCTTCCTCAACTCAATAAGATCTTTACACCATCAAAAAATGCGTCTTGGTGAACTATTTCAAAAAAGAAAGGAAGAAGTTCTCAACCAAATACTTTTTCATTAATGCCATCAAAGTTGGTCTAAAATTACATTTTTCGGACTTCAGTTGCGAAACATTTCTGGGAGTACTCTCCCCCTGAACCCAAACTACTCTCCCCCTAGCATCTGGAAGTCTCCCTAAATCCCATCTTTTTCTTTTATTGTTCCCGAAATTAGTATATACAATTGCGTTTTAAAGACTTAATTTGAAAAATTTTTGGAGGAAAGTCTCCGAACTTCTCTTTTTCCTGTGATCACGCTGTCTTGACTTGCATTTTCAGAATGGAGTTGATAAAATTTCTCTCCAGAGAGTATTTTCGTGAGTTCAGCTACACGAGAAACTCTGTCTAAAAGGCTACAGAACTGTCTCCTGTTTACTGGCTCTTATAGCCTTTATTGTGCTTTGTGGGAGCTTCACGGTATGAAAACCAATCATCTGTTTTGGCCGTTATTCAGGGTAGGAAGTAGTCCTATATGTCCTATATTTTCAAAAAGGTCCTATATTTTTGCGGTTTCCTATATTCTCATAGTTTTTTGCATACATTTTTAGAAAATGACCATTGAACAACCTTTAGATCACTTGATTCGCACTTTAAGGCCTGACAAAAGATAATTCAAGACTGCTTAAAAACAAAATACTTGTAATAAGATTTTTTTGTGAATTACTACCAACACCAGTCTGTTCAAATCTTGGTATAAGTGTAGAGCATTTTTGAAAATATTTAAAAATTATTTTAAGAGAAAGCTTCAGTGATCCATATTTTGTGAGAAGCTTTCCAAACTATTTAAGAAGCACATCGTCAATGAATCGGCACCAACAAAATGTGGGAAGAAGAATCCAATATACATGTACAAAAAAGAAAAAAAGTATCTGTTTGAAATACTAAAATGTAGGTAACTACGTAAAAAAAAAGACGAACTAACTCTCCCTGGATTCAAAATTTAAGTTTCTTGTCAAAGTTTGTTTTAAATTTTTATAACACTATTTTTAGCATAATTTGTTATGGAAAAGTAGGCTTTTCATAAATTAAAAAAAAAAAAGTTGCATGCCCTTATTGGAAAGGAACCTCCTGAAGCCATGTCATCATCTGAAAAATATCTTCTCTGTACTTTGCCCTAAGTAGTGGTTGGGAACCACTGGTCTAAACAGCCAGAGACTGTCTAAAACTGCCTTCTTCGGACTTCAATTTGAAAAATCTTTCCAGGGGAGAGCCCCCAGACCTTCTTAGCAGGTAGAGGAAAGCTTGCCCCCTCCCCATCATGTACAAAATGCAATTTTTTTCAAATGCTCTGATTTTACTGCAGTTGATGCAACTGTTGAATTTTTATTTCACTTACTAACAAATATAAGGCAAAAGCTAAAAGTTCCTTCTTAGCGTAAAAAACAGTTACCTAATAATCTGTTTTCTGCTTCTTTCTTTTCCTATGTGCAGGGGTGATTGTGTTGTGGTATTTTACCGGATTTCCGGTACTTCCTATATTTTCAGAAAAACTCACTTTTGTAAAATTTTGGTTGATGTTTAATGAAACGCCGAAAGTCTAAATTGAAGACGTTTCGTTTGGTATAAAGCGTAAGCTACCGTCATGTTTTGCAAGCTCTATGGCAATTATCGAAGAACAGCTGGGGTGAGAGACGGAATAATGGCTAGACAAGATGAGGAAGGAGGGTTACTTGATATTTTCCCCCTTAATATTTTCTTTCCAAGATGACTAATAGCGTTTCTCTGTTGCATATCCTAATATGCTGATGATGTAATTAGGGGTGCCCCTTCCCCCCCCGACTGCGATGGCACCCCTCAATTTTACCAAGCCCCCTTTTCCCTCAAGAATTGCCACCCACTAATAAAAAGACTTAAATTCTTCTAAATTAATTTCTCCAAAAGTTTCTGTGGTATAATCTGCCTCATAATCCCCCCCCCCCGACACAAACATATGAAAATCCTTGCTATAGCTATTCACCAAGATGGTCTATGGCTTTTCTCGGTTGCAGATGCTTATGTAATAGTCTTTGCAGTCCCCCCCCCCCATAAAATTTTGAAATTTAACGACCTATATGTATTGAAAATATCAATATTTGGAGAGCGATATAGTGACATCGACCTTGCATCGCGTTTTCGGATACGTCGCGCTTTTAGGTAGCATGCTTTAATCAGCGGTTCCCAACCGGGGGCTCGCGGAAAAAAAAAATTGTAATGGCGGAGTTTTAACATGCCTATTTCTGATAAAGTTTCATGTTAAAGTGATTTATCTGAAAAATATTTGCATACTTCCCTGACATATATCGATCGACCTGATATATATAGCGCTTCGATTGACAATGGTAGCCCTAAAGTCATGCTGAAAACGCTCTACTGTGAACAGTGCTCATTTTCAAGTTCTGAGAAAACGAGTTTAAAGATAACATCCTCGGTAGGCTATCATTGAAATTCTTTTCTAAATCATGCTGTATAGCAGCACAATGAACTGATTTTAGTGTTATTGGTTACCACTAAGATTTGAAATAAACTTGAGGCAATTGAAGATTTCCAGAACGAAACAGCGACCTATCTACACACCCCTCAACCCCAGATTCCTTATGAGTGTCGTAGCAATCTTTAGTGAACATAATTTTCTCCCCTAACCTTCATTTTTCATAAGATAAACAGTCGTGGGGAAAAATGTACGAATGTTTCGAAAAAAAAAAAATTCTATCCATAGTTTTTTTTCGATACATAGAGACAATTTTTCTATGCAATGAACATACAAATTTGCTGAGACTTCCATATATAGAAAATTTTGATATGTGGAAGTTCGATATATGGAGACTCGACTGTATATATATAAATCTTCGGTACAGTAAAAAGGAACGAAAGAAGAAAACGTGAACTGCAGAAAGCTGCAGATGATCCAAAGCAACCATGTATCATGAGACTCCTGCTCCAAAGAAAACAAAAACAGATCCTGTTGTTAGAGGAACAATTCCTCTAATATCGATCCCTCGTCAGTGGCTGAGCCGTCATCTTCATTGCATTCTTCTGAACATGGTCACTCAGGTTCCGCTGGTGAAGCAACAAGTAAGTGAATTTATTTTACTTTATAGTGAACGACATAATCACAGGGCTCCGTAGCGCCCAGGATCGTACGAAGCTCCAAGCACTTTTAGAATTTTTTTGTACCCAAAACTGTAGGTTCGTTCATGGACGGGGGGGGGGGGCTTTTGCTGCACGATCCACATTGAAATAGTTTTAAATAATTTACATAAATTTATTAACTTGCATATTCTCCAGAAATGAGTTTTCGATGCAGTTGAAGAAACGTGTTTTGGATTCAATACTAAGAATCTGCAAATGCTGGAATTAAACAATTTTTTGCGCTTTTTTCCAGCGGAAACCAAATACGCCAAATTGTACAGTAAAGTTAACCTAGAATTATGAAAAAAAATTAAATTAGCTATTACTGATCTTTATCTGACTCAAATGTATTAGGAAATATGTTGACTAGTTTTTATCCTAGTAATATCTCCAAATATCTCGAAAATTTCAGAAATTTGCGACGTTACTTTGTTTTGGTATTTCAGAACTCATGTTAGTCATTGTTTCAAAACTAGTTGACGATTTGTTGCTTGTGGCTGACCGCAAAAACAAATGACTATTGCTACTTGACAGCCACCAGGAAAATCCACACCGTAATCTAAGAACTCGAGAAAAAACGAGGGGATTTAGATTCCATTCTTAAAAAGGATTCTTCTTATCTGCAGAATGGAACTAAGGTTGCTTCGTCGACATTAAAGGTTTTCTTCAGGAAGAGAGAATTCCATTACTGTCTGACTGTCGATTTGGAAAGCCTAATATCCGGTTTATAGCCGGAAATGGACGTATCTATTAGTTTATAGGGATGTTAGTTCGTTTGTTTCAGATGTGCACTTTTGCCTCTCTATTATTTAGCCTTAGTTTCGTAAAAATTGAAAGTTTTCTCACAGCAGCATTTTTAAAATCTAAAGTATATTCGATCCATATTATCACGGCAAAAATTAATTGACATATTTATTCACAACAAAGTTTTGAGCTTACCATTTTACGTTCCTGAACGAAATGAAAATGTTTTATTTTCTTTTTGTTGTTTCCATGGTAACTATTTTTATTTCCCCTTATTTTATTTTCGAGAATGAATAAGGCACTAGTGACATAAAGCACATGCCCCCTTCTCCCCTGCTAGATTCATTCAGATGGAATCGTCTTTACTTGGCAGATTGCCAAATTACATTAAGCAAAATCTTGATGAATTGTCTCGGGATGATGCAAGGCAGACAGTTCATCATCCGAAAAGTTTGAGGTGAATGTCTGCTACGTCATTTTGGATTGCACTACTCAACGCCCGATTGGTTGTAAATGAACCACTCTTTTAAGACATTGCATGGCGAGGTCCACAGCCTGATTACCCCTTCTCTTAGATTTCAGGGGGCCCAAAATCCCTTTAATTTATTATGCTAATTAAAAATAATGATTTCACCGAGAATCTAGAGTACAATGATGTCACTGATATTTTTGCAAACGACAAGACAAGAAAAAAGTAACTTATTTGTTGATAAAAATTCCCCTTAAAAATTGGTTGATCTCTTTGCAGATCTCAAAACCATCCAAGTTGAGTCTGTATTTACTATTAAAAGTTATATCATAGATACCTTTGATATTTACGGTAAACTGGCAAAGTTTTACCCCATCTTATATAATTATCGTATACTATATCTCTTTTACTTATTAAATGCTGTGATATGAGGTACCACCAAATTTAGCATGGTTGTGTCAATAAGTATTGAAATACCTTCTAGCTTAAGAATAAGCGGGAATATGGGGGGGGGGGAACTCAAAATGAATTTCATGCCTAGTGTCATCATGCCTAGTAACTATCACCATTCAAAATTTGCAGTTTTGTTCGGAAAAACTATCATTTGGCAATGTATGTGCTTTTCCACCAATTGGCTTTTTGTGTGCTTACTGGTGTGTAAATTTTACATAGCTACCAGTTTGTTTGGCTGTCATATAACTTCCTTAAGAAGTTTTCCCTCCCCCAGCTCAGTTACTTCTTATCCCGGGCTGATGAGTGCCAGAAAGCACGAAACTCATGTCCTCGGAAGGGAAGACTGAGCTGGCGGTGTTTTTTATGCATGCTGGGAAAGTTAGTTTCATACTTTGATTCGGCAGATCCGGCAATAATATTCAGTAAACAGAAAAAATTTGGAGAAGTGTTGGGCAAAATTTTAAAAAAGTATCATTCGGCCTAATTTGTAGCCATTTGTCATCACTTGCAGTTGTTCTGTTGGACAAAAATGTCATCAATCGGACAAACGTTTATTTCTTTTCTGCGAAACTATCACCAGGCAAAATTTGCAGTTTTGTTCGGAAAAACTATCATTTGGCAATGTATGTGCTTTTCCACCAATTGGCTTTTTGTGTGCTTACTGGTGTGTAAATTTTACATAGCTACCAGTTTGTTTGGCTGTCATATAACTTCCTTAAGAAGTTTTCCCTCCCCCAGCTCAGTTACTTCCTATCCCGGGCTGATGAGTGCCAGAAAGCACGAAACTCATGTCCTCGGAAGGGAAGACTGAGCTGGCGGTGATTTTTATGCATGCTGGGAAAGTTAGTTTCATACTTTGATTCGGGGCAGATCCGGCAAAAATATTCAGTAAACAGTAAAAATTTGGAGAAGTGTTGGGCAAAATTTTAAAAAAGTATCATTCGGCCTAATTTGTAGCCATTTGTCATCACTTGCAGTTGTTCTGTTGGACAAAAATGTCATCAATCGGACAAACGTTTATTTCTTTTCTGCGAAACTATCACCAGGCAAAATTTGCAGTTTTGATCGGAAAAACTATCATTTGGCAATGTATGTGCTTTTCCACCAATTGGCTTTTTGTGTGCTTACTGGTGTGTAAATTTTACATAGCTACCAGTTTGTTTGGCTGTCATATAACTTCCTTAAGAAGTTTTCCCTCCCCCAGCTCAGTTACTTCCTATCCCGGGCAGATGAGTGCCAGAAAGCACGAAACTCATGTCCTCGGAAGGGAAGACTGAGCTGCCGGTGTTTTTTATGTATGCTGGGAAAGTTAGTTTCATACTTTGATTCGGCAGATCCGGCAAAAATATTCAGTAAACAGTAAAAATTTGGAGAAGTGTTGGGCAAAATTTAAAAAAAGTATCATTCGGCCTAATTTGTAGCCATTTGTCATAACTTGCAGTTGTTCTGTTGGACAAAAATGTCATCAATCGGACAAACGTTTATTTCTTTTCTGCGAAACTATCACCAGGCAAAATTTGCAGTTTTGTTCGGAAAAACTATCATTTGGCAATGTATGTGCTTTTCCACCAATTGGCTTTTTGTGTGCTTACTGGTGTGTAAATTTTACATAGCTACCAGTTTGTTTGGCTGTCATATAACTTCCTTAAGAAGTTTTCCCTCCCCCAGCTCAGTTACTTCCTATCCCGGGCTGATGAGTGCCAGAAAGCACGAAACTCATGTCCTCGGAAGGGAAGACTGAGCTGGCGGTGTTTTTTATGCATGCTGGGAAAGTTAGTTTCATACTTTGATTCGGCAGATCCGGCAAAAATATTCAGTAAACAGTAAAAATTTGGAGAAGTGTTGGGCAAAATTTAAAAAAAGTATCATTCGGCCTAATTTGTAGCCATTTGTCATCACTTGCAGTTGTTCTGTTGGACAAAAATGTCATCAATCGGACAAACGTTTATTTCTTTTCTGCGAAACTATCACCAGGCAAAATTTGCAGTTTTGTTCGGAAAAACTATCATTTGGCAATGTATGTGCTTTTCCACCAATTGGCTTTTTGTGTGCTTACTGGTGTGTAAATTTTACATAGCTACCAGTTTGTTTGGCTGTCATATAACTTCCTTAAGAAGTTTTCCCTCCCCCAGCTCAGTTACTTCCTATCCCGGGCTGATGAGTGCCAGAAAGCACGAAACTCATGTCCTCGGAAGGGAAGACTGAGCTGGCGGTGTTTTTTATGTATACTGGGAAAGTTAGTTTCATACTTTGATTCGGCAGATCCGGCAGAAATATTCAGTAAACAGTAAAAATTTGGAGAAGTGTTGGGCAAAATTTGAAAAACGTATCATTCGGCCTAATTTGTAGCCATTTGTCAGCACTTGCAGTTGTTCTATTGGACAAAAATGTCATCAATCGGACAAACTTTTATTTCTCTTCTGCGAAACTATCACCAGGCAAAATTTGCAGTTTTGTTCGGAGAAACTATCATTTGGCAATGTATGTGCTTTTCCACCAATTGGCTTTTTGTGTGCTTACTGGTGTGTAAATTTTACATAGCTACCAGTTTGTTTGGCTGTCATATAACTTCCTTAAGAAGTCCCCCCCCCCCCAGCTCAGTTACTTCCTATCCCGGGCTGATGAGTGCCAGAAAGCACGAAACTCATGTCCTCGGAAGGGAAGACTGAACTGGCGGGGTTTTTTATGTATACTGGGAAAGTTAGTTTCATACTTTGATTCGGCAGATCCGGCAAAAATATTCAGTAAACAGTAAAAATTTGGAGAAGTGTTGGGCAAAATTTGAAAAAAGTATCATTCGGCCTAATTTGTAGCCATTTGTCAGCACTTGCAGTTGTTCTATTGGACAAAAATGTCTTCAATCGGACAAACTTTTATTTCTATTCTGCGAAACTATCACCAGGCAAAATTTGCAGTTTTGTTCGGAAAAACTATCATTTGGCAATGTATGTGCTTTTCCACCAATTGGCTTTTTGTGTGCTCACTGGTGTGTAAATTTTACATAGCTACCAGTTTGTTTGGCTGTCATATAACTTCCTTAAGAAGTTTTCCCTCCCCCAGCTCAGTTACTTCCTATCCCGGGCTGATGAGTGCCAGAAAGCACGAAACTCATGTCCTCGGAAGGGAAGACTGAGCTGGCGGTGTTTTTTATGTATACTGGGAAATTTAGTTTCATACTTTGATTCGGGGGGGGGGGGGGGCAGATCCGGCAAAAATATTCAGTAAACAGTAAAAATTTGGGAGAAGTGTTGGGCAAAATTTGAAAAACGTATCATTCGGCCTAATTTGTAGCCATTTGTCAGCACTTGCAGTTGTTCCATTGTACAAAAATGTCATCAATCGGACAAACTTTTATTTCTATTCTGCGAAACTGTCACCAGGCAAAATTTGCAGTTTTGTTCGGAAAAACTATCATTTGGCAATGTATGTGCTTTTCCACCAATTGGCTTTTTGTGTGCTTACTGGTGTGTAAATTTTACATAGCTACCAGTTTGTTTGGCTGTCATATAACTTCCTTAAGAAGTTTCCCTCCCCCAGCTCAGTTACTTCCTATCCCGGGCTGATGAGTGCCAGAAAGCACGAAACTCATGTCCTCGGAAGGGAAGACTGAGCTGGCGGTGTTTTTTATGTATACTGGGAAAGTTAGTTTCTTACTTTGATTCGGCAGATCCGGCAGAAATATTCAGTAAACAGTAAAAATTTGGAGAAGTGTTGGGCAAAATTTGAAAAAAGTATCATTCGGCCTAATTTGTAGCCATTTGTCAGCACTTGCAGTTGTTCTATTGGACAAAAATGTCATCAATCGGACAAACTTTTATTTCTATTCTGCGAAATTATCACCAGGCAAAATTTGCAGTTTTGTTCGGAAAAACTATCATTTGGCAATGTATTTGCTTTTCCACCAATTGGCTTTTTGTGTGCTTACTGGTGTGTAAATTTTACATAGCTACCAGTTTGTTTGGCTGTCATATAACTTCCTTAAGAAGTTTTCCCTCCCCCAGCTCAGTTACTTCCTATCCCGGGCTGATGAGTGCTGAAAAGCACTTAACTGCTTTCCTCGGAAAGAAAGACCGAGCTGGCGGTGTTTTTTATGTATACTGGGGGAGTTAGTTATTGTTAAAGTTATTACCATTCGGCAAAATTTGTAGCTATTTGGCTAAATTTGGCATTCAGTTGGACAAAAATTTCATCATTCGGCTGATCCGGAAAAAATATTTCTGAAACAGTAAAATTTGGAGCAATGTTCGGCAATTTTGGAAAAATTATCGTTCGGCCTAATTTGTAGCCACGACAAACATATCACCAATTGGTCCGACTTTTATTTGTATTCAGCGAAACTATCACTAGGCAAAATTTATAGTTTTGTTCGTAAAAACTGTTATTTGTCATTTTTTCTGCTTTTCCACCAATTGGCTTTTTGGGTGCGGGAAACTAAAGCAAGCTGTAGTAAATTGTAGATGAGCGAGCAATTAATTGCAATAAGTATAAGGACAGCAATAACTAATTTCTAAGAAATCTCTTTTAATTTTTCCCCATAAACGCCTTATTATTTTGATCAAGTAGCATGTTTCAATGCATTATATGACAAAAAAAAAAAAAAAAATCGCATCAGATAATTTCGTCCGGTTTTTTGATACAAATACTTCTATGGTCTTACGTGCGCCGTGACGTACCTACCCCAGTAAGAAGTACCTAAGGCCCCTATAGTAGTGTTATAGGAGCTCTAGAAGTACCCAATATGATTCCCGAGTTTTTGGGTCAATTTGTATCTCGTATCTTGCACACTAGATGGCAGCACAAAAGTAACCAACTTTGGTGTTGCTTATCTTATTTAAAAATTTGTTCTTTTTATTATTGTTATGAATATTATTGAATATACACTTGGGCAGAGCCGGTCTTAGGCCCCGCTCCGAAAAATAATTTTTTCCCTTTCACACAAATACGAATCAGTTGGGCAAAAGTTGAAAATTAATATTAACTGATGTTCTATCTCGGAGTTTGATGCTACTTCTGTTTATGGGGAAAGTTGGGGTTGTGAAACTTTTGCCATATTTATTCAAGTTATCAAATACACATCCAAAACTACTTATGCCAAATAAATTATTAGAAAAAAATATAAACATATGCCAAGTAAGAAAGTCTTAAATCCATTGCCGTGCCACTGTAAAAAAAAAAAAAAGGAATATTGGGGCTCCAATATAAAAACTGCTAAAGATGATCGTCAGTTATTACGGTGGCTAATAACACAAGGGCCCTTTGCGGGGAGAGCAAGCGACATAAAGCTGCCCGTAGGAGAAACAGGGAGATCTCAAATCCACTCCGGAGTTCCTAATCGACTGTCCTTGCGACATGTTGAAGGTGATGGAGACCGCAAGACGTGATCTCCTTTTCCCATCAAAGCAGATAACTTTCGATATCTTTGATGTGAACTATAATTTCTTCAAAATATAGCTTTGCTGAGGGACAGACTGCGGGTCCTTCCGAAGAGCTCACAGGTTCAAAGGCGCAATAAAAAAAAAAAAAAACACGAAATCGTACACGTGCGATGGCGAATAAAAAGAAAAGAAGAAAAAATACCAAGGAAGTCGCACAAAAAAAAAAAAAAAAAGTATTAATTTAAATTTTTGGCATCTTGAATTCAAATTACGTTTTTCGCAATCACGAGCGTGTGTGTTTGTGTAGGCACATGTGTGTGGGTACGCGTGTGTGTGTGTATGTATGCATGTGTGTGCGTGTTGTTTATGCAGTGCTGTGTGTGTAGGCATTCGTGTGTGTGTGTATGTAGGCATATGTGTTTGTGTCTGTGTGCAGGCATGAGTGTGTGTGGGCTTGTGTCTGTGCGCAGGCATGAGTGTGTGTATGTGTGTGTGTGTGTTGTGTAGGATATGTAAGTAACCTGGAGACGGTTTTCGCAAGAGGAAGCAGCATCGTGAGATCGGTCGACGCGACGGTGGTGCTGGCAGAGGATGCTGGTGGGAAAATAAAATCATAGAAATTCAAAACAGTCAAGCGAGAACAATAAACAATTGTGATTGCTAAAAAAAAAAAATTAACTTGAATTCTGAAATTTTGAATTCAAATTATGTTTTTTGCAATCACGAGTTGCGACAGGACCCTGATCATTGGGAGCTATTGTTTCTAGAAACGGCTCCTGTCCCCCCGAGCCTGCCCCTTCTCCTGGGCGGTTTACGTGTGCATAGTGTTGTGTGTGCGTGTAGACATGTGTGTATGCACGTAGGTGTGTGTAAGTGTGTAAAGGCTTGTGCATGAGCGTGAGTGCGCGTATGTGTGTGTATATAGGCATGCACGCGCGCGCGTGTGTGTGTGTATATGAGCGTGCGTGTGTGTTGGACATAGACGCCATCGACCAGGAGAAACGGATTCCAGGAGGCAGTGCTCGGAGCCGCGCTTGCAGGGGACGGTGGGCGGTGGTGTTGGTGTCCTGGTCCAAGCTGAAAAAGGAACCAAACATCAAAGACGGTCAAGTGAGAACAATAAGCAATCGTGATTGCTCAAAAAAAAAAAAGTCGCACAGGTTCGATAGTGCGCCAAAAGAAGAGGGACCTGGAGTCGCACAGGATCGAAGGCGAAAACAAAAACACGAAGGCGCACGGGTTTGAGGGCGGGAAATACCGAAGGCGCACAGGTTCGAGGGCGCACCGGTCCGCTGGCCGATAGGAGGTTAGTTCGCCACTGGCTTTGCCAAAGTAAAAAACTTTTTAGAGGTAACTTAAACACAGGAAAATTAGTAAAAACCATGATCTAGAAAGTGTTAGTTATATACCCCCCCCCCCCTTCTATCTGAAACTATTTTTCTCTTGATTCTTTAAATTACGTCATTAAGTATGTGTTTTGCAGTTAATTCATATTTATTTACTTATGACTGCCAATAATCAGGGGCGCGCAAAGTTAAAATTTTTGGGAGGGGGGACTTGTCAATTTACCGAATAAAACTTCAAATCTTTCCGAATGACAAAATACGAGCATGCGCATCACGTACCAAAATCTAACGAAAAGAGAAATTACATATCCTTATATAAAAAATAACAAAATAATAGAATGCTGTCTCCGAATTTTACGAACTGTCCAGACATTTTTTCGTGAAATAAGGAAAGTTTGGGGATGTCACAGTGACCTCTCGTGACCCCTCATCGCGGGGGGGGGGGACTCTGCCAGACATATCACCAATTTTGCACAAAATATTTCCCATAGACTGCTTAAATGTTCTACACACACATGAATTGCATGCTAGTTCCAAATTAATAATAAATTGTGCGCAATTTTATATATTTTTGTTAAAATTAGACCGGTTACCAGGGTTCGCTTCTAACATATTATTATTATCCAAAATTTCATCACGAAGATCACAACAAATTGGATTTAAAAAAATGGGATGCCCCGAAATAAGTATTCAAACAGAAGAAAAATTAAATAAAAAGAGAATGGGTAATTTAGAACATTGTAAGGAAAACCACCAGGAATTCTAAATCTTCCTAAGGTAAAAAAATGAATGAAGAACAAAAGTGCATCAAGAAATTCAAGAGCCATGAAATTTGAATGTAAATAAAAAGGAAAAAGTTACATAAGATACCACTGCTAAATATCACCTCAGCCCAAAGCAGCACTAGTTTTTTTTTCCAGGAGGACAAAAATTTGAAGGGGGAGAAATTTGAAAATTCCTTTATGGAAAAACTAAAACAGTTATTAAATGTTTTTGGGAAAGAAAAAGTGGAGCAGAATGTTTTACAACATATTTTCAAAAGTAAAACAATGTTACGGACAAAGCAAAATAGGAGGAGGGAGGCGTTTTCTGAGCCTAACCCCATCTTTTTACGTTACCAAAGGTGACCTAAAATTGATTTCCATTACTTCAATTTCAGAGAACTTCAGAGGAAATTCCATGAACTCACTTCCATTATCATCTTTAAAGATTATTTAAACTTTTTTTAATGACACATGAATTCCAAAAAGCTTCCTAGTGAAACTCAATAAACCACATCCCTTCCCACAACGAATCAATTGCGCATTTAAGACTTAAATATCGGAAAATTCCTGAGTAGATTCCCAAACACTATTTCTCTCCCTAACATCATCGAAGATGGCAAACAATTTCGCTTTTGAACCTCAACTTCTTAATATTTGTTCAGCAGCGTCCTCGCCCCCCTCCCCCCCCCCCGCCAACATTTTGAAGATGATCTAAAATTTCAAAAATATTCCACAGGAGAGTCCCCAAACCCCATCCTGTCACCTAGCAATATTAGATGCGTTAGAGGTACAGCATATTTAGAGTTTTCATTTCACTTTTACATCACAGCAGATCGTCTAAAATTTCGTTTCTAAGACCTTAAGTCTGAAAATTTTCCTGTGGAGTAACACTGTTTTCAGATCTCCTCCCAACTCGTTGAAAATCGTCTAAGATTTAATTTTTAAGGCCTCAATTTTGAAATTTTTTCCTGAGAGCGACCCCGATTTCTGCCCTTCTTCAGCATTATTAAAGTCATCCAAAAAATTTTTGTTACAACTTCAATTTCGAAACACCTACTGAAGAGAGATACCGAACCCTATCCCTCCTTGCAATGTCATCAGAGATGGTCTCTAATTGCGTATTTAAGTCTTCAATATCGAAACCATTCGGAGGAAGAACGGCTAAACCCCATCCATTTCTCGGACGTCATAAAAATGCCCTGCAATTTTTTGGCCTACAATTTCGAAACGTTTCCTCGCTAGTCACCAATCACCCCCACATAAAAAAAAGAAAAAAGGTCGTATAGAGTTGCGCTTTCAAATCTCAATTTCAAAAAAAAAAAAAGAAAAAAAGAGCAGCTCCGAGTATCACCGTTACCCAGCATTATAAGTAAAGATCGTCGAAAATTTCATTTTTAATAAATTTCTATTGGGGGGGGGTGAGAGTCCCCCCTCCTGGGGGTCTCTAACAACATCAAAGAAAACATACAATTACGTATGCAGGACTTCAGTTTCGAAAACTTTACGGGCTGAAATCCAAATGCCGTTACTTCCCGTTAAATCACATTAGATGGCATAAAATTGCATTTCTAACTCTTCAATTTCAAAAAATTACAGGGGGAGCTCCCCCGAACCCCCCTCTTTTCACAAAATCTAAGGAAAAGAAAGGAAGAAATCCATCTTTTATTTTGTCAACCAAAGGCAGCGCAAAATCATCACTTGTTACTGGACGCTGCTATGCCTCTGGGAATGGCTGGGGGGTACCGGTCAGCAACGTTAGACCACGTGGGAAAGTCAAATGACCAATGGCTAGTCTACCGGAAACGGTCCAGCAACGTTTTGATACGTTAGAGTACCGGTCAGCAACGTTAGACCACGTGGGAATGTCAACTGATCAATGGCTAGTCTACCGGGAACGATCCAGCGACGTTTTGATACGTTAGAGTACCGATCAGCAACGTTAGACCACGTGGGAATGTCCAATGACCAATGGCTAGTCTACCGGGAACGGTCCAGCAACGTTTTGATACGTTAGAGTACCGGTCAGCAACCTTGACCACGTGGGAATGTCAACTAACCAATGGCTAGTCTGGTCCAATGGCTGTGAACAAAAAGCCATAAATCAATATCAGTGAAGAAAAAGACCAAAGATATAGATGCGATAAGATGGCCTATTTCTATTGCTGTGTGACCATTAAATTCTGCTAATTAAATGAGCCAGCTGATGGCAACAACTGAGCACTTTTACTGCTTAATAAAGCGTGTATTTTTTATATTTAAAACGAAGTTTTTTAGAGAATAGTCACTATTTTATGTCACAATTGAAAATTCTAGAAATATTTCTGAAATTTTTTCTGGAATAATTTCCTAATAAAATGCTGAAATTAGTTCGAATTCTAATATCAAAATTATCTGTCAGAGGTGAATAATAAGAATAAAATTTAAAATAAAAAAATTAATTTGAACTTTGACATCTTGAATTCAAATTATGTTTTTCGAAGTCACGAGTGTGCCTGCGTGTGGGAAAGGGGGGTATGTTTGTGTGGGGGGTATATGTATGTGTGTAGATATGTGTGTGTGTGTGGGTACTGGTGTGTTTGTGTGGGGGGTATGTGTATGTGTGGGTAGTTGTGTGTGTAGGTTATGTGTAAGTGTAGGCAAGTAAGTGACGCAACCTGGAGACGGCTTTCGCTCTGGGAGCAGCATCTTGAGGCGGCCGGTCGACGGTGATGCTGCAGAGGGTGCTGGCGGGAAAATAAAATGATAGGACCTCAAAACAGTCAAATGAAAGCAATAAGCAATCGTGATTGCTCAAAAAAAGAAAAAAAAATCATTCTTAGAAACTGATTTTAATCTACATGCAATAGTTTGCTATCTCGGGAAACGTGGCAATGCTTTTTTGGTGGTGTTTTGTACTTGTTTCTTTTAAAACTTTTCACTCCAGGGTCCCCCGTACCTACCGCTTTTTGTTGTTTAACCAGTTGGATGGGAACCTGAAGACAGCTCTCATTTTTTGATACAGACCAGGAACCGAGCAATCGCTGGCCCAGCACCCCCCAGAAGCATCGTTTCCCTTGGAGGACTTTGTGACCACGAGCATATTAAACGTCCCCCAGTCACCATTTATGATGACGGTGGGTCTTCGACCTCTTTGAAATGTTGTCAATAGACCTGAACATTTAGATCTTTGCAAATCCACCAGCATCTTTCGTCACATGCCACTCGTTTGCACGCTAGTTATGGGTTCTCAATACACTGGAGTTCTGGAGGGGGTTATTTGATGAAAAATACCTTCTGGAGGGGGTTATTTGATGAAAAATAAAATCTGGAGGGGGTTATTTGATCGAAAATTACCTTCTGGAGGGGTTTTTTTGATCTAAAATACCTTCTGGAGGTGGTTTTTTTTGATGAAAAATACCTTTTGAAGCTGACTTTTTTTGATAAAAAATAACTTCTGAAGGGTTTTTCTTGATCAAAAGAGCCCTTTCATATGCTACTGTATTAGAATTTGCATTTATGTCAAAACCAATGACTCTGGGGGAGGGTGTTTTCACCACCAACACCCCCCCCCCTCCCATCTTTGCTACGGCACTGTATACCTGTCATCTCTAAACCTCTTTTACTCGGAAAATTCGCGGAAATACTTGTACGAGCGTATCGACATGTTATCTTCGAGAAAGTGACAGTCGTTATCGGTTGCGTAATAATGCTCACGGTCAGGACCCAATTTACAGAAATGAAAGCACAAACCTTAAGCAGAGCCCCCCACAACCTACAGGAAAACTAAAATAACACTCGGGGATTGGATAACGCAACAACATAGATGATGATTTTGATTGGTGGCGACCTTATAATCACTGATGGTGAAACAATTCTCGGCAGTGTAAACAGTAATTTATGGGTCTGAAATAGCTTTAATTTTTGCAGAGGTTACGATCTTAACGTGAGAGATAGGAGCGTTTCTTGTACGACCAGTCCAAAATCAGTCCTGTTTACGTGTGTACCAAGGGCGCGCATTTAGGGGGGGCAAGTGGGGGATTCCCCCCCCACCCCCTTAGAAATTAGAACTTTCTTGCTTTTAGTTCTTTTTTCTTTGCAAAAATGTAAAAACATTTCTGCGCCAGAAATTAATGAATAAATTATTGAAGTTGTCAAAATTTAATAATTCTAATCTGTACTGAAATCAGTTTCTCTGGGGGAATTATCCTGCTAAACCATGGTGAAAATATCTGAGCCTCTCCCCCTTAAAAATTTTGCATATGGGCGCCCTTGACCCCTATTATAACTACAATAAAAAATTCTTTTTAAAGGTAATTTTTTGCTCTATAAACTCAACATATATTATTTTACCCGCAATTAATTAAAGGTTTTGCGATATGAAACGAAAACTGAAAAAACGATCGCCTACGCCCGTCATATTTTAACAAACAAGGCTTTCGCTTTGTTTTTTGTCAAAATATTTTGCAAGACACATTCCTTTTATCATAAAAATGTTATTAATGTTATGTTTTGTTTTATTTAAAAAAAAAAAAAAAACAGATGGAGGTAGAATTTTGCAGAGGGATTTTGTACTTAAAAAGGCTGTAATACGGTTTACTTGTTTATCTTTTTGACAAACGATGATTTTAATCTTTCAAACAAGAGGTTTAATTTCTGCCGAACTTGAACTCCAATATGATTTACTGTGATATCATTTGAAAGCTAGTCGGATGATCCAGTTTTTAATACATTTTGACCGGTTGTAGCTCAAACGATTCTTTTTGAAAATGACGTTTACAGATTTTTGCGCCAATTCAACTTTGAGTGCTTCGAATGTCTCAAGGCATGTAGCTCGCTGAAAAATTTAACTATCTCGATGAAAAAAGTTTCAGTTTATAGGATTTTGTCAGCCTAGTTTGAATATGTTCTTATTTTGTTTGTAGACTTCGAAGGAATTTCAGAAATCTTTCTTAATCTTTTTGGCTCGTATTTCTTCTTTCTTTCGTTACTCGGTTACGAATTAGACACGCTCTTCTAACACCCCCCTTCGTTTGGCAGATTAGATCAAACTCACGCCGCATATTAATAGATCATCGAATAGCAATAATCGTATAACAAAATCTTTAGAATATAAACAACGCTAACGGATGCAGACGTTCACAATTTTTTTATAAAATTTAACATTAGCAGACCATAAATTTAAAATTAAATCACATTTCATTTTCTTATCACGATGCTTTATCTTTTTATTTAAAAATGATATTAGTTTTTAATTACAAACGGTATTTTGCGTTTATTTTTAGCCTATTTTTCGTTAAAGCAAAGTAAAATAAATAAATACAGGAAAGATGGGTTGGTGTGTCGTAAAAACAAAAAAGTGAAAAAAAGAGTGGTGAAAAGTGTAGAAGAGTGTACCGTGCTATACCGCCAGCGGAATTTTCTTTTGGGAAAAGGGTACCAACCGTTAGTGACTGATGTTGCTTGATTAAATTTCTGTATTAAATAATGACCTAATTATCTGTATAAGTCCCTTTTATAAAAGGATAAAATGGGACATTTTTGTGCTTCAAAGCTATCTTTTGAAACAACAGGAAGGTTAAAAATGCATCATCTCTACTAATAATAAAGCTGAAAGTCTGTCTGGATCTCTATATGTCAGGATCTCTGAAACGCGCATAGCGCCTATACCGTTCGGCCGATTTTCATGAAATTTGGTACAATTAGTTTATCGCATGGAGGTGTGCACCTCGAAGCGATTTTTTGTAAATTCAATTTTGTTCCTTTTATATTCCAATTTTAAGAAAATTTTACTTAGTGAATTATCACAATAAGGACTAATAAATTACGGAATGATCATAACGTGGAACCGTAACATGGGGAAGCAAATGAATATAGCAAATTGGTGACAAATTTATGATCCAGTATTTTTAAATATACAGGCGAACCAAATGACCTTTTCATTTTCTACTACAGGCAAAGCCGTACAGGTACCACTACTGCCGTAATAAACGGAACGTATGTTCATTTTAAACATGGCCCATCGTTTTCGCTTAATCGACGTAGATTGTAGTAAGGACAATAACATTATTTTTCTCTCGTTTCTTTTTTTTTTTAAGGTTTCCTAAAAGAAAATGTTTGTGTGTGTTAGAATGTAAATATTTTTCTTTTCTAAAACTTCTTAAAATAAAGGTAATATTTCGCAACCTTTTTACTTCCTTTTACAAAACAAAAAAAGAAGTATTGTATTCGCAAAAAAATTTTCACTCAAAAATCGGCCTTCATTTCCATTTTGATCCTCCCTCCCCCCCGAAACGAGTTTTATTTTTCGACCCGACCACACGTAGATATATGCTTAGGAAGGCAAAGACACCCGAAATATCCATTTTGACTATTTCCGAGTCATTTACAACGAGTTTTCTCGTGACGTCTGTACGTACGCTCTGAACATGCACGTTATATCCGGAGAGTGGCGCAAAGACTATGATCGGCCACTTCCCTCCTAGTAAACCTGGCGTTAATCCTCACTATCATGCTCGCTGCGTAAATTTTCCATGTTTCTGAACAACTGGGAAGGTTATGTTTTTGTTTGAAGATCACACCGTAACAAAAGTATTTTTCAAAGATTAGCGATCTTGCGTTTCCCTCTCCAGCGGGACTACAAATTCGAAGCAACTGCTTTCAACTAGATTTAACTATCTCGCGGAAGGCGACAAAAACATTTATTTATGAATTTCAACTTCCCCGCCAAAAAAAAAAAAAAAAAGGTGGAAAGTGGTTCTAAGGTTTGTTTTGTGAGAAATAGACTCTCAGTGTGTCCAGTTCTTATTTTTATACTTTTCACGCAGTTTTAGAAGTATTATATCTTGTTTGTAGTGATTAGACGTCGGAAAGAAATATGGATTTCAAGGTATAATTCTTTTGTATTTAAATCTATGTACAAAATGATGTACAGACACAAAAAAAAAAAAAAAAAAAAAAAAAACAGACACTATTCATGGAATCTCTGAAAAAGAAAGTGGTACATTTTCATGATTTTAGATTTTATAACTGAAACATATGCATATTCAAAATTAATATTCCGTACCACGTGCTTTTCATCCGTTTCTACATGTGATAACAGTGACAAATTCCATTTATAACTTATAGCAGAAATGAAGGAAATCACAACCAGAACACCATGGGGAAACGAACCCACGACCTCCGGCGATACACGCAGGCAAGCACGACCACTCGGCTACAAATGCCCTTAATATTAACGATTCTCGATATTCTGCAACGATAGGTTTATTTAAAACATTTTATCGCCCGGATATGCGAGGGGGGGGGGCAAAATAAACCGGACTAATGGTGCAATGCCGATTCTGGATGTAGTAGAGTGTTCTCCAGCTAGATGACTACAAAAGAGCTTCACAAACCATCTCTGCAAGTGGCATCAGTTTAGTTGGTAACGTCTGATCGTAGTGTTGGTTTTCTCAGGTGTTGTTGCTTTCCGCCTGCGAACTCATTATGGCAGATTTAAAAAGAACAAACTGTAAACTTGAAATTTTGCTTCTTGCTTGAAACGTCAGCAAAAGGAATAGCTTATCAAATGCTTCAACAAGCTTTCAAGAACGATGCTATGAGCCGTACACAAGTTTTCGAGGGGTTAGGGCGCTTGGTAGCATGCTCGCTCTAAGCGCGCTTCAATGTCTCGAAATGATGAAAACGTTGAAAAAAATCCTCAAAAAAAATCAACGAGAGTCAACGTTTTACGTTTGACGAAACTAAAGAAGAAACAAGAATGAGTTGGAGCTCGTGCGGGCGATCGGAAGAATGGTTCCTTCACCATGATAACGCTCCCATACACACAGTCTTCAATATTAACCGCTACTTGGCCTCTCAGGGGTGGCTAGTCGTTTCTCGACATCCGTATTCGCCAGACCTAGCCTCCTGTGATCTTTTTCTGTTAACGAGGATAAAAAAATTCTTAAAGTGAAGCGTTTTGATGATGTAGAGGCTGTAAAAACTACTTCGCAAAGGACACTAGACTTGGTCAAAGAGAGTTCCAGGAGAGCTTCTAACAGTGGAAAAAAAGAATTAACAAGTGTATCGCATCTAAGGAGCGATAAGAGACTAAAGAAACTTTGTGAATAAACTAATGTATAAATGTTTTAGAAGAAAAATACGGTAATTTTTGGGTCCCCCCTCGTATGATGAAGTCAGACAAAACTTTGATGGCATGGAAAAGAAAACAGACCAACAAAAAAAGCACAAAGACTTCAGGAAACACCATATTTCTGGAAGACTACTGTCCGTTTTTCACGAGAAGGCACTTCGCCACACCTCCTGGGACGCAGTTGTTCCATTTTACGCGGGGGTGATCGGTACGCAATCCACGCGCTTTTAAAGGAGACAACCGGAAAGCCTTAATTTTTGCGTGCATTTTAATGTGCAAAAAAGGCCTTTACAACACTTGCTTAACTTTTCTGTTACCATTTTAGTTCTTCTTACATTTTAAAAAACCGCTAATTTTACAATAAAAAACTATGATCCGAAATAGCTTCTGCCGAAAACAAAGAAATAGAATCATCGGATACCACATGACGAGGGAGGAGTCGAGAGCCTTCATGCTACAGAAAAATGAGGCATATAATCACAAAAGTAACGAAATATATCATTTTACGAATCACAAGTATCACTTTTAAGCTGATGACTGTCATATTTCACACGAAAATTCAGGACAAATCAGTAAGTCTAATTTCATAAAAAAATCAAGACATTTTCAAAATCAAAAAAAGCTCTAAAAGTCACGACAATCGTAATAAAATCAGGACAGCTGGGCTGCGTTCGGAAACGATCCACCGGTTACACTGCGTGGTTAGACCAGTGTGGTTATGACGTATTTGGAATTTCTCTAGGAAGCCTGGTAGAACAGCTGCGTTTCCGAACGCTCGTGGTTACACCGCGGTAGTTCTAGTTCAGCAGCAAGCGACGCTCCAATCAAAGCATAACTTTCGTAATGGGGAAAGTCACGTGCGTTACGATCAAAACATGAAATACGATCGGATTGGCCAACACAGACTTTGTGACGTATGTGACCTCGCTAACCGCTTCCAGACTGCGGTACGACAGGTAGCTACCAAGTCGACCGCCAAAAAACAACCGCAGCGTTTCCGAACGCGGTTAAGTGACGTCACCGGTTCGACCGCAAGCGTTTCCGAATGCTTGCGGTGGCACCGAGGCGACCGATCCTTGTTTCCGAATGCACCCCTGTATTTCCTACTAACTCCTAAGTATTAGTGAGGAGGGACTTTCAAACGCATGTCTCAGATTAATTCTGCGCAAGTGCGCGAAGTGAATTGAAATGAAGATATCCGTAAATACCCCGCCAATGTTATAGTTCCTCAGTCGTGGATGCTGCTTAGCATTTGACGTGCGAATCTTCAAGATTTTCTTTTCGGTATGTAGTTTTCTTATGATAGATAGAAATGTTTAATGTTTGAAAATGTATAAATAAATAATTTAATTTTAAAAACACAGTAATCTCCTAAACCAAAAATACATTGCCCGCCACTTGTTAAAACCACATTTGTTCTGGGCAGGATAGCGGAGTCGGAAGGAAAATGGCTGACTTCAACACCTGGATTTTAAAACACCAGACTCCGACTCTGGCTATTTTATATATTTCATTTTTTTTTTCATGTTACGTTATATTAAACGTTTTGCGTTGAAAATAGTAACCTCTACATTTGTTTATCCGTGGACATTTCAATTTATTCGAAGTTAAAACTTCATCTTCCCTTGTGGGTTACAACCTATTCAGCGATTGTTGATTTTTATCTTCCTTCTTCAATATTACAATGGACCTAATTACAATGTCCAATCTGATTACAATGGACCTTACTGGATCTTCTTCTTGTTCCAATAACGAAACCATCTTTTATAGACACTATTTTCTAGAATTTAAAGTATTTTCTTATTTGATAAGAAAAACTCCAGAAATTGCGCAACACTTACTTGGGCAAGTAAACAGCAGTATCGATATTTTTTCGCAATATTTTCTTCTATTTTTCTTTATGTTTATTAAACTAACTTGCTTTTTTTACTTTCACCGAAACAAAAAGCATGAGCAAAGACTCAAGTTGCTAACATTTCACTCGTATTTGTAGGGAATGAAAAGTAAGTTACTTCAGATATCTCACTCCATTTGCGATGATACCGTCTTTTACCTTCCCACCGCAGTAACAGTATAATTGGCATGGTTTAACTTTCCTTCCTTTCTTTGCGAGAAATAACGCATCACAGGCGTGAATTTTATGACTCTTGGGTCCGAAACAAAGGGTGAAAGAGTGAACGATGGATTCGTTGTTGAAAATTGATTCAATAAGCATTTCATGGATTTAATTTGGTTAAAACTTTTTGAGAAACAGAAAAAAAATGAAGCACTGTTTTTCGTAGGGAAGTGTCGCGTTCATAAATGAGGCATTCAGTTCAAGACAGGGTAAATTTAAAGTGGAATTGATCAACTATTAACTTCAGTTTCAAATGCCTCGTATATTATTATTTGTTCTAAGTGCACAGCCTGAACCACCTCACTTACCTTTTTCGATCAAATTTTGCTACCTTACCTCTAGTATATTTCCTCTTCCGTGTTATTCAGTATTTATAAATATCGGATACTAAATTATCATAACTATAACCCTGATACACTTCACCATTCTGTATAGAACCGTTACCCTTTAAAAAACATCTCATTTAACCCATTAAGCGCCAAGTCTCCCATTTTGGGAACCTTCAATTAATATTTTTTTCTTCATCAAGTAATTAAGATATCATTTTGAATTTTTTTAAAATGAATGATAGAAAACCAAGCTTTATTCCTAATTTTTTCAAAAAGATTTGGAATGTAAATTTTTTTTTTTAAATTTTTAATTTTGCAAAAGTGTCTTGTTTTTGCATTACACGGGAAAAAAAAATCCCTAAAAATAATTAATGCGAATGTATTAAGTTCGAAACATGGAATATGAAGCTCAATAGAGTTTTTTCAAATCAGAACAAACAGGGGCCAAGAAAAACAATTTAAAGGAGTTTTATTGGACTTTATTTACTGAAGTCCTTGGCGTGTTCTGATTAGCAGAACAAGTCATGCCTAACCCATTCTGCATGAATGAACTCTCCCCTTTTTTCCTGTCGAAGTCACATACCCCTTTGTATTTTCTCACTGTAAACTCTTTTGTTGTTCAAGGTCAAGAGCAGGCGCTTTTATCAAAACAAGTGTCCACTCCATTCCACTCGTTTAGAAAAAAGTTCTGGAATAACAGGGGTGCCAATCCTCACTAAGGAAGATGACGCATCTCTCTGAATTTCTACAGATCACGAAAGAGATTCCTGTAAAAGATCAAAATTCCCTTTAAAACTATCCCCCCCCATAAAAATATTTCCCTCCCCCTTGAGGGCTCCCCCTTCAATAAGGGAGGTTGAATTTCAATAGAGAAATTTCTTCACTTTTTTTTTTGAAATCAAATATATAGTTAGAATTTTCGACTTTGCTACGAGCTTCAAACAATATTAAAATAATACATTTAAGCTTAAAACAAGAAGATGAGTGCAGTATCACTTGTTAGTGAAATGCCAAATTCTGTTCAGATAGTTGAGAAAAAATTGTTTTAATGGAAATCGCTTAGATCACAGAGAATGCGATAACTCTCTCAATTTACACTTTTTCAATTTATCGTAATTTATTGGATGAAATCGGAGAAACCATAGGCGTTGATAATTCCTCAATGTCAAGCATGCTGGACATTTATTTCTAAAAACATTATGATGAAGCATAAATCATGTCATCAAACATGTTATGAAGTAGTCGAAATGTTAACTGTAAAAAAAAACCCTTGCCTATAATGACACAAATACACCGCCATGGAGCCCAAAAATATCTTAGTTCCATTTTATAAGAGCCATTTTATATAGTGCTTCGGGTCATTGCCATTTACCGTCGCTCAATCCCCGACATGGTTAATAAAAAAAAAAAAAAAAACTACCTCTTCTCTTTTTGTGTATGAAAATTCTAAGGCTTTTTGCTAAAAGGTAGTAAAATGTGTGGGAAAAGTTCCGTTTCGAACAAAAATGTATAAGAAAAGGAATGGAACAAGAATGAAAACCAGATCTGGAGTTATGTACGGGCACAGCGGGGGGGGGGGGGGGGGGGGGAGACGTCCTTAAGGGGCCGAATGGCTCAAGAAATTGAAAATAACTAGCATACGAATACTTATTTACGTTGTAAATGTACACTGCTAGCCCCAGGGGGTGGCCTCCACAGCTTTTGTTGCAAGGGGGCCCACAATTTATGACTTTGGGTCTCATGAAAACTTAAAAGTTCTACATTTTAAAGCTTGAATATGTTAAATATGCACTTAAAGGACCAATAACTAGCTGTGTTCATTACATAAAAAGGATTTTTGGGCTTTGTAATTGGATTTAGCCAGAAATTATTCAAGTATCAACATAGTGACAGGGGTATGTATGTTATCCCCATTAAACGCCAAGTCTCCCATTTTGGGACCCAGTGGCGCCGACTCCATGGGGCCTGAGGGGGCCCGAGCCCCCTCAATAAATCAAGAAAAGTATTAGTTATATTATGTTTTCTAAACTCATAAATTTATCTTTTATTTTCCTTGTTTGAAGATAACCTTGTAAAATACATTCAGTAATGAGTTAAAACAAATAATTATTACGGTAATAAGCAGGTTAACTGAAAACGAGTAGTGCGAATAATGATTGTGTTATAGCGCTGCAAGCACACTTAGAATTTGTCCCAGTGTGCGAACATACGGGTCAAATCTGTTGCCGGTGGGCAGCGCTGCGGCGAGCTCATCTAAGTGTTGCTGATCTGGAAAAAATATATGAGGGTTTGATTTGTATATTAAATGGGAGGCGTGATAGTTTTGAATACTTTTGGGAATTGTGTTTAAAAGAAAAACCTTCACAAAATGATGATCCTTCGCTTCCTCGGAGTCGACGTATACCAAAGTATGAAAACAACGAAGCCAGCTCACCGCACGCTTTCAAAATCCCAAAGGCAATTTATATTGAGGTTTGTGAAATGGTGCAATCTTGCATTATTGGGCTCTTTACATCAACTGGACTCACACAGATCATTGCAGTTGAACTAAAGTGCTTTGCTTTTATTTAACAGAGGTGAAACAAATTTTGAAAAATCGAGTTTTCAAAAACAACCTAGACATTGAGAGACTGCGTTTACACTTGAATATTTTAGCCGGTATAACTAATGAAAAAACAACTGGTCTTAAAAAAAACATGAGTAAATTAAATTACCTTTTTACGAAAATACTGTGTGTTTGTATTTATTTTTTCCTTTTTTCAAAGCCAAAAGCTATGTGTCAGGCTTGTCGAGTTTTGGGGGTTCTAATGTTGATTATATGACTTTACAATGCTTAAAAAAAACTTTAAAACTCACTGTTTTTCATCTCAAATTTAGAAAATTTCCCCCGGTCCCCCCCCCCCCCCCATTTTTTAAAAAAGTCGCCGTCTCTGGGAGTGCCTTTCCATTCAAGTCAAGTGTCCTTCCTACCTTATAACATCAATGCTTAGCTACGGAACTGCACGGCTCCCCATAAAATAGAACAAAAAAATCTCTTACTAAGACAAGTGACATGATTTAAAAGTTGAACCAGAAAATTTGTAAACCAATTTTTAGATTCTTTTACTTCGAAAACGCCGTGTCATATACTGTTTGTTAAAATTATACACACCAGAAAATATGGCATTAACAAGGTTCAAAAATCTGACCTTTATTTGGGGTGGGGGACCTCTGAGGGATTACATAACACCCTAAATCCCCGGAGATGTCCAGCCCCCTCAATAATTTTTGCAAGTTGGCGCTCCTGTTAAGACTATACCATATCTCCTAACCTAATAAATATTTTTGCGAAATTTCAGCTACATATGATTAGAGATGTGTATTGAACACTCAAACACATGAAAACTTAAGTACTTCCAATGTGGTTCATATAGCGGCACTTAATGGGTTAATAAAATTAAACTCACTTTTAAAAATATTTCTCTGAACCCTCGATATCTTAAAATTGCATCATCATAAAAATCAATCAAAACTGTTCAACGAAAGTATAATTACTCCAAATTCATTACATTTATTTTTATTCCGCGTATAATGTAAGATTTTGTCCCCTAGTGAATAAGGTTTGTTTTTACAGCAGAGTTGTCAAAGTCTGCTTTAAATCTTGCTCGACACATTTTTAGTTTTCGAAATCATTCAAACTCTAAACCCTTGTTTTGAATCCTAATACGGGTGAATATATGGTGTTTGAATTCCAATGACGAATAGAAAATTTTGAGGTACAACTAATAGCATTATTGTTACCGTATGCATAATTCATAAAGAATCTTGTGTTTTGTTTGGTCCACGTAGTCAATACTCGCTAACTGTTTCATTTCAGCATTAAAAGCTGAAAATAGTTATAAGTGTATACTCCTATGGCTGCCTTTTTCTACGTTTTATACAAACACGTTCAACGTTCCGTTTTAAATCAACAGGCGCGATGGTTTTAACCATAATCATAAGCCTGAATCAACATCAAAACATATTTTAACGAAAAACATTGTAAAAATATTTATCTACATACAAAATTTATTTTCCCGTGGTATAATTACGTTACTCTCACTTGGCGAAATTCAAGGACTCGAATGTAGCATTAGAATTTCTAAAAGATGTTTTTTGACCGCGAATAACGAGCCTAATACAGACTAAAGTTAAAAGTAAGCTAATGGGGTCAAGCAAAATTCAAATAATTTGCTTCCATTCTCTTTGCACTGCTACAACGCGTGCTTGTGCCAATCGTTTCATCATTTATCCTGGTAAGTACATATTTCTAAATTTTATCGTTACCTAGATGTACATTTGTACAATGCTTATTGAGTGTCGGCACCACGGAAAAACATTTAAGTTCTGGTAAAGAGAACGCGTGAAGTTGTTTTTGTATGTTTTGTGGGCGGGGGGAGGAGGGTTGCGCTTCCGACAATTTTAAATCCAATAGTGTCGTTTCCTAAGGGCATATTGCCCCCCCCCCCCTCGTGCCTGTAAAACTTAAGTTCAAACATCATCTTACCTTCATATATGCAAAAGTAAAGACTATTAGTAAAACAATGAATGTTAAACTAAACAGAAAATTTTTCTTTGGGAACGCAAAAAAAAATATTTACTCGATATTCACCCATACAACGAATTGCTTTTTCTCTTTTTGAAGCAGGACCGCATTTTTAGGAGAGTATTCGACTGACTTTTGCGCGTCTTGATCATCCTCCCCCGTATCTTCACTGTGAGACATATGTGGAGTTGATTCTTCTTTCTATGAAAATAATGAATTACATTTACTAAATTCAGTAAAACGCTCATTTTGATTATCAGTGAATTCACCATTATGCGAACCCATTGTTTCCTTCCCTAAATCTGCATCTGTGTTGCTCTCGTAAATTTTCCAGTTTTAACAACAAAATCTCGTTTCAAATCGAATTTCCGCTTACAATCCGCACGTAAAATGCTAGATGCTTGCATGTGTCTTATAATTAAAAAATGCTACGTTATTTTAACGCCCCTATTCCCACTTCCAATGTTTTTCGACTTTCTAATTTACATGAGATTCCACTTTCCATCTAGGGATACCTACTTACGAGACTTAAACTTTATTTATTTGATATATTGTGCTCCAGATTAAAAAAAAATATTTTTCGGTACCTGTAACTGCGATATGAGGTAGTGAGAAGCAAAGAGATGCAAGTGGACTATTTTATGATAATCTGAATTTATGATAATATTGATAATCTAAACTTAGTATCGAGTAAAATGCGTTTAGAGATCAGAACCTAGGTAGGCTTTCATTGAATTTTTTTCTTAATCATGCTATACAGCAGAACCTACCAGGCCTACTAGTACAATCTCGTGTTCCAAGACAGAGGTTTACCTACTATTTGTACTGGTCATCTCAAAATTTTTAACTTTGCCACTTGAATCCCTTTGCTTCGCACTGCCTCATATAATGTACAAATACACTATTAAATTTCAGTAAAAATATTGGCATCTGAAATTTGCTTTAGAACGTTTTTAGTTTTGTATTTTCTTCAGGGACAGTTTTACACGCACTCTACTTACGTGAACATTTACAAGTTCTTGACCAATTCCTGAGAGGATTTTTTTTTTAAAAATGACATTGTTTTATATCTGCCCTCACCGAAAAGAATACTGATTTGAAACAGATTCGCCTTGAAGGAGTTCAACTGTCGCATTTTTGGATTCGGTTCAATTTAACTCGTTTCAAATCCTTGCATTTTACCCGACCATTTCTTTTTACGCTATTCAAACCAAACTCATTCATCCTATTACTTTTTAAATGGCTTTGTCCAGTTATAGTTAAATTGCAATAGTTTTGCCAAATAGTTTGAAATTCTCAACGCAATCTGTAGTTAAAAAATTTTCTTCTGCGTTTCGAATTCACCTGCTCAGTTTGCTTTCTGTATAGATAGTCATGCAATGCGGTTTACGTCTTTGAACTATTATTTAAAGCAGTGTTAATTTTTTGAATTTTAACATTCAACATTTTATAATTTTCGATTTTTTGAGTGCAAAACTTTGACCGAACTTAACTTTCGTTGAGATTTCGCAGTGTGCTACTATAGAACAGAGCATTTTTTCTTTTCTTTTTTCTTTTTTTTTTTTGGAATCTTGAAACTATTATAATAAATCAGTCATCAATTCATCGTGTTTCTAATGCCGATCTCGCAACCAATTCGTACTTGTCTTTAACGCACCCCATTAATGCATATTGTAATAGTAAATTACGGTAGGCAGTCTACGAAATTCACAAACAACCACTATTAGTAAAATCATTGTATTAAAAACAATCTTCTAAACCATCGGCTCCAAAGAGGTTCGCGAAACTCAAAAGGTTCGCGAGAGGTACAATGAGGATTCGTGACGATAATACTGTACTGGAGGAACGGGGGGTGGGGGATTGGAAGGCGGCTTCAAGCGAATTTTGTTCATTTATTCTTGTGTGTCTCGCACATTCGATAAAAAAAATGTTAGCACACTTGCTGACACGATTTACATTTTATGAATTAAGAATCATCTTTACCTCTTTCTTTGAAAATGATACCACTGAAGCCCTGGCGAAGCAGCTCCACTTTTGAATTTGAAAACAATGTTTTCAAACAAAAGTAAATGAAAGCGTTGGTTTTTTCGCAGCTTTTTATAGGGAAAATTGACTAAACTTGATGAAAACATTACATGGAGAATATGAGAGCGTCTCAACTATCTTCCATTAATTTTTGATATTTATTATACTTACTGTTTAAGTGTAATGAATATTTATTGCACGTCTCTGTGTTTTCGGATCACCACAAGACTTGCGATTGCTTTGTTTGTTGCTATAACTTTTACACTACAAAGATTACAATTTACTTCGAGCTTCTTTGTTGGAAAAAAAGGAAGAAAAAACGAGGTAGTAACGTAGCAAAAAAAAAAAAAAAAAAAAAGAAAATTGGGCGGAGTTAAAACCATCCAATTTAATTTGCACTGAATGTAAATAAGGAATTCATGCAAGTTTTTGCAGAAAATTTCTCTTGCAGTAAGTAAGGTTAAAGTTGTTTGTTTTGGTAAAAATTATTTTTGTGCAATAATTAGTTAACTATAGGCGTTTCTGCTAATTTTACCCGACTCCACCAGCAATTTTCGTCACATGCCACTCGTTTGCACGCGATTTATGGGTTTTCAATACGCTGGAGTTGTCACTTTTTATTAGTCCCTCGCTCCTGTTACACATTGTCACGATTTCATGTGCCCTCTCCCTCCCCCTCAAAGCGTGACATCATTTGTGGAACGTCCCTTATTACCTGTCACTAGCGCAGCCAGAAATACCTTCTGGAGGGGTTATTTGATGAAAATTACCTTCTGGAGGTGATTTTTTGATGAAAAATACCTTTTGAAACTGATTTTTTTTGATAAAAAATAACTTCTGAAGGGTTTTTCTTGATCAAAAGAGCCCTTTCATATACTACTGTATTAGAATTTGCATTTATGTGAAAACCAATGGCTCTGGGGGAGGGTGTTTTCACCACCAAACCCCCCCCCTCTCCATCTTTGCTACGGCACTGTATACCTGTCATCTCTAAATCTCTTTTACTCGGAAAATTCGCGAAAATACTTGTACGGGCTTATCGACATGTTATCTTCGAGAAAGTGACGGTCGTTATCAGTTGCGTAATAATGCTCACGGTCAGGACCCAATTTACAGAAATGAAAGCACAAACCTTAAGCAGAGCCCCCCACAATCTGCAGGAAAACTAAAATAACACTCGGGAATTGGATATCGCAGCAACATAGATGATGATTTTGATTGCTGGCGTCCTTATCACTGATGGTGAAACAATTGTCGGCAGTGTAAACAGTCTGATATTATAAGTCTGAAATAGCTTTAATTTTTGCAGAGGGGACGATCTTAAAGTGAGAGATAGGTGCGTGTCTTGTACGACCAGTGCAAAATCAGTCCTGTTTACGTGTGTATCAAGGCACACATTTAGGGGGGCAAGTGGGAGATTACCCCCCACCCCCTTAGAAATTAGAACTTTCTTGCTTTTAGTTATTTTTTCTTTGCAAAAATGTAAAAAGATTTCTTCGCCAGAAATTAATGAATAAATTATTAAAGATGTCAAATTTTAATAACTCTAATCTGTAATGAAATCAGTTTCTCTGAGGAAATTATCCTGCTAAACCATGGTGAAAATATCTGAGCCTCTCCCCCTTAAAAATTTTGCATATGGGCGCCCTTGATCCTTATTACAACTACAATAAAAAAATTCTTTTTAAAGGTAATTTTATGCTCTTTAACTCTACACATATTATTTTACCCGCAATTAATTAAAGGTTTTGCGATATGAAACGAAAACTGAAAAAACGATCGCCTACGCCCGTCATATTTCGTCAAACAAGGCTTTCGCCTTGTTGTTTGCCAAAATATTTTGCCTGGCACATTCCTCTTATCATAATTATGTTATAAATGTTATGTTTTATTCAAAAAAAAAAAAGGAATTAATTTGAATTTTGACATCTTGAATTCAAATTATGTTTTTCGCAATCACGAGTGTGTGTATGTAGGCGTGTATGTTTGAGTGTGGGGGGTATGTTCGTTTGTGTATAGGGAGTATGTGAATGTGTGTGTAGGCATGTGTGTTTGTGTCTGTGTGCTGGCGTAAGTGTGTGGGTAGTGGTGGGTATGAATGTGTGTGTGGGGGGGGGGTTATGTGTATGTGTGTGTAGGCATATGTGTTTGTGTCTGTGTGAAGGCATGAATGTGTGGGTACTTGTGTGTATGTGTGTGTATGTTTTTGCGTGTGTGTATGTGTAGGTGTCTGTATGTATGCGTGTGTGTGCGAAGGTGTCTGTATTTATGCGAGTGTATGTGTTTGTGTGTAGGTGTATGTACGTGCATGTGTTTGTGTGCGTGTGTGTGTAGTTGTGTATGTATGCGCGTGAGTGTAGGACATGGATGCAACCCGGCTTCTGCTACAGGAGCAGCATCGTGAAGAGCCGGCCGACGGTGATGCTGCCGAGGGTGGCGGTGAGAAAATAAAATGATAGCACGCCAAAAACAGTCAAGTGAGAACACTAAGCAATCGTGATTACTCAAAAAAAAAAAAAAAACCCAGATAGAGGTAGACTTTTGCAGAGGGATTTTGTAGTTAAAGGGGCTGTAATACGTTCACTTGTTTAAGTTTTTGACAAACGATGATTTTAATCTTTCAAACCAGAGGTTTAATTCCTAAAGTACTTGAGCTCCAATATGATTTACTGTGATATTATTTGAAATCTAGTCGGATGATCCAGTTTTTAATACATTTTGACGGGTTGTAGCTGAAACGACTGTTTTTGAAAATGACGTTTACAGATTTTTTGCGCCAACTCAACTTTGAGTGCTTCGAATGTTTCAAAGCATGTAGCTCGCTGAAAAATATAGCTATCTCGATGAAAAAAAGTTTCAGTTTATAGGATTTTGTGTGCTTAGTTCAAATATGTTCTTATTTTGTTTGTAGACTTCGAAGGAATTTCAGAAATCGGCCTTAATCTTTTTGGCTCATATTTCTTTCTTTCGTTACTCGGTTACGAATTAAACACGCTCGACATCGAATAACAAAAGACATTAGACATTGAATAACAAAATCTTTAGAACATAAACAACACTAACAGATACAGAAGGTCAAAATTTTTTTTATAAAATTAATATAAGCAGACCATTAATTTAAAATTAATTCACATTTCATTTTCTTATCACGATGTTTTATTTTTTTATTTAAAAATAATAATTTTTAATTACAAACGATATTTTGCGTTTATTTTTAGCCTATTTTTCGTTGAAGCAAAGTAAAATAAATAAATACAGAAAAAATGGGTTATTGTGTCGTAAACATGACGTTAAGTACAAAAAAAAAAAAGTGAAAAAAAGAGTGGTGAAAAGTGTAGACGAGTGTACCGTGCTATACAAGGGACGCTTGTATTAAAATCGCAAACGCATTCACTGACACACTACCGAAGCCGCCAGCGAAATTTTCTTTGGGGAAAAGGGTGCCAAGCGTTATAGTACAGTAAAAATAGGGGTCGGACCCAAACATCTAAAAAAAAAAAAATGCTAATCCTGGAGCAAATTGTTTATTACCCTCCCAATAAGAGCAGGTAAAAAGTCCCACCCCATTGTGCGTCGGGTTTCGGAATGGAGGGCATCTAAAAATTGCTGTTTTGATAATTTTTTCGGAATTTTTTGAGTAAATTTCAAGAGGGAATATTATGTCATACTAAATTTAAAAGCATGAAAATAAAAGCGTTTACCCCCAAGAGGGATGACACAACCCACCTATAGCCCCCCTATCCCCGTGAAACGAAGCAGTACCCCCATTCCCAGCTCCATACATTTCAAGTGGAAATATTATTTTATGCAAAGTTAAAGTTAGTAATCAAGTGTGTCCCTCCTCCAAGTGCGATGGTGCACCTCCTCCTTAAGCTACAGCATCCCCCCCGAAAAAATAATGAGACGCCATTCCCCCCCTCCTTTCCATTTTAAGTAAAAGTATTATTTCATGTAAATTTAAAATGCATTTAATCTGGACTGTTCACCCCACAAGAACAGTAGCTCACCTCCCAAAACGAAATAATATACTTAAAGATTACCCCCCCCCCCTCTGATGGCACATTTGATTAAATGATCAGAAAAATTATGCTGACCTGTTTTTTTCCCCTTTTATTATACTGCTTTTTTGCAGTACTTAAAAGCAAAATTTTTAGTTCGCGTTATAACATGCCTGCCTCAAATACGTCATCAGATTAAGATAAAAGTTCCATCAGAATTGGAGTTCTCAAAGCTTGTAACAAAAAGTTTTCGTCATCAAGATCTGTTTCGGAATCTAGATCCTCGGCAAAATCGTTATTGTTGCAGCTATGTCTAACACAGTTTGCACATATAGTTGAGCACTTCAGTCCACTTTCAGACTTATCAGACATTCATTTTTCCGACAATCCCTCAGAGCAAGCGCAAGATATGAGGCGAAGAAAGTCTTCTAGAGCGGAAAGCTTGGCTGTTGTAATAGGACGCAGATATTTCTGTGGTGCTTTCTCCTTCTTTGTACCCATCAAAAATGGCACTAGCTTTCCCATACTTACAAGTGACATATACGCTGCATTGCTGGCATATTTCCTTGAGGCTCGCAGATCAATACCAAAAAAAAAGAAAAAAGAAAAGAAAACACGTGATCCAGAAAGTATCTTGTTTACCAACTGTTTATTTTGTGATAGTGGCGTGGATGGATATTTTGCTTCAGGATAATAACACTTAACCATACAGATTTTCTTTACATCTGAAACCAAATTCATCAAATACTGATGGAAGATCAGCGAACAACTCGTACTAGAAGTTTTTAGCAATTTGTTGTTCCATCTTTTTTACTGTTTATACTATTCGGTGTAAAAGATGGTTTGCGCTTACACATGTCTACAGATAGTACTTACTCTCGTAACAGAAGCTAGAGACATAACTGCATACCTCTTTTACAAAGAATTGCAACTCAATTTTTTGCCTTCCATATCCTTTTATTTTACTACCACAACGTTAAAGGCCACATCACAACTCACCTTATTATCAGCGACACGACCAGTATCCGCGAGCAACACCACTACCAACTTGAGTCGATACCCATAGAGAGGGAAGAGCAGTATTTAGCATTCTACTGTTGTATTGCTCATTGCTATATCAAGACTTCTTTTATTGTTGAATCAGTACAGGTTCTGGACCACGTAAATTTGTCACTGCGTTGGATCGTTGGGTAGCTGATGTGACATATTTATCAATTTTTTAAAAAATTGCATAATGTACTCGAAAGTTTCAGATAGTGTTGCATGTTCCCGTGTTTAGCATAATTCACATAACCGGCTGCGTAAAAGAGAGGCGGCTAGGTGTTTGCAAACGTTAACCCCCCACCGACTTGGAGGGTGCAGAATTGCAGCATTGCCCGTCTCACTGTTGGCAATTTGGGTTTATTCCCCCTTACGGTAATGGCAAAAGATTAAAGAAAAGTTGAAGTAAATTAAGAAGGAGGTAAACTGCAGTCAATTTGGACTATTTTTTTTATGTTGCACAGGGATTTTGTTTTAGATATCATCCCAGCGCTCTAAACAGTTTAATAACTCCAGTCACAGCTAAATTGGTTACTGAGCTTGCTTAGATCTTTTAGAATTATTCTTCTGACATTACTATATTATTGTGTGGCATTTTGTACTTTGGAAAAGTTTTAAATCGGTGAAGTTTTTTCATGAACTTCAATGCAATCGTTGATTTTAGAATGCAAATTCATGCCCCCCCCCAAAACGATGGTGCACCCCTGAAGTGTGACGGAGTACCCATCCAGAGTAAAAGCCCTCAAAAAAGAAAGATATATCCCTTGAAAAAATGAAAAAACTGCCTTAAAAATTCTAGTGACGCAATCTGCGCCCCCCAGCCCCCCCCCCCCCGCCTATGCACCTCCTTTTAATTAACATTTTTTTCTATGAGAGTTCATTATTTTACTATTATAGAGTGTGATTTCTGCGACTTTTGAGTATTTTTTTAAGTAATAGAAATTTTTATTTAAAAAGAGGATATTTTCGTCTCCCTCCCCCTCCTTTCCACAAAACCTGACGCGCTAAGTGCTTGGACTTTTTACCCCTTCTTAATGGAAGGGTAAGAAGTAATTTGCAACAGGGTTCACCTTTTTTTTTTTTTTTTTGGATGTTTGGGTTTGGCCATTTTTTGGCCTAATTTGACTGTACTATTAGTGACTGATGTTGCCGCTGACTAAATTTCTGTATTAAATTATTGACCTAATTATCTGCATAAGTCCCTTTTATAAAATGATAAAATGGGACATTTGGGTGCTTCCAGGCTATCCTGTGAAACAACAGGAAGGTTAAAAATGCATCACCTTTACTAATAATAAAGCTGAAAGTCTGTCTGGATCTCTCTGTGTCAGGATCTCTGTGACGCGCCCAGATCGTTCGACCGCTTTTCGTGAAATTTGGTACAAAATTAGTTTATCGCAAGGGGTGTGTACCTTGAAGCGATTTTTTGTAAATTCGATTTTGTTCCTTTTATATTCCAATTTTAAGAAAATTTTGACGAGTAAATTATCACAATGTGGACAAATAAATTACGGAATGATCATAACGTGGAACCGTAACATGGAGAAGCAAATGAGCATAGCATTGGTGACAAATTTATCATCCAGTATTTGTAAATATACAGGCGAACCAAATGACCTTTTCATTTTTCTACTACGGGCAAAGCCGTGCGGGTACCACTAGTGCCATAATAAACGGGACGTATGTTCACTTTAAACATGGCCCATCGTTTTCGCTTAATCGACGTAGATTGTAGTCAGGACAACAACATTATTTTTCTCCCGTTTTTTTTTTTTTAAGGTTTGCTAAAAGAAAATGTTTGCGTGTGTGTGAATGTAGTTATTTCTCTTTTCTAAAACTTCTTAGAATAAAGTTAATGTTTCGCAACCTTTTTACTTCCTTTTACAAAAAAGGAAATATTGTATTCGCTAAAAAAATTTCACTCAAAAATCGGCCTTAATTTCCATTTTGCTCACCCCCGAATGAATGAGTATACCACACGTGGATATATGCCAAGGAACGCACAGACACCCGAAATATCCATTTTGACTATCTCCGAGTCAATTACAACAAGGTTTCTGTTGACGTCTGTATATTCACCAAATATCCTAAATAAACAAACCACTGACGTAGACCGGAAGTAGCGAATCTTATTTCCGGTTAAGCGCCAATCTCCATTGCTAGAGATAGGTGTTCATAGCGAAAGCGATTTTGTTGTGCTTCTTTAAAAAGCAGAATAATGTCTTCTGCGTATTTCAATGCATTAAATAAGAAGGACAAACTTAGTTATTGTTAAAAATTATCTTTCAATGGCTGCAACCTTACCGATCCTTTAGTAGATGGATGGCGAATCTATTGCTAACGATTGACGTTTACAGTGTTCAAGCAATTTTGTTTTCTTTCAGTTCTAGGTAGAATCATGTCTTTTGCGTATTTTAATGCATGAAATGTGTATAATAGGCTTTCCTATTCTCAAAAATTGTCGATCAACGGATCTGATTTTCCTGATCCTTTAAATACAGAAATAAGAAAAAAAAAAAAAAAAAAAAAAAACGAGTCTTCGTTTGTCGATCATTACCGCGATTTCAATGATAAGCATTTATGAATACCTCCTAAACAGAAATAAAGTTGATACAAAGTCTGCTTTCAAGAATCACAAATCTACTGGATTGCAAGTACGTTGTGAATTGTACTTCCTATTCTTAAGTTGAAGCTATTTTTTCAAAGATGGAAGCTTTTCTGCACTGTGTTCACACAGAATGGCTATGACAGGGAATTTTGGTGTCATATTCAATCAATTCTCCTGTTGTAGCTTTTCAGTTCACACACACTTATTACAGTTGCTACCTAATTTTCAGGTTTGATGTTTAATATATTTTATTACATATTTGTTCATCACTTTTTTTTTTTTTGTTTAATCAACTTACTTCTGTAGCAAGATTGATAGCCATAAAAAAAAAATTGAAAGATAACAAAATTTAAATTTAATCTCCGAGTGCTTTCTCCTGCGTTAAAATTGCTTTGAATGTAATACCAATAGCTGTACTATGATACTATACTATAACTTTAATTAATGTGCTTGTTTACCGATTGTCGAATATCTAAATTTGTTTACAATTAGAGCGCCTAATATTAAAGTACCGTCAATAACTCGAAGTCCCTAGAGACGGGCTAAATGGTTCGAGTTATTGATAGTTCGAGCTATGGGAAGTTTTTTTCTCATGAGGTAATCAATAGTGGTTCTATATTTTAATCACACACTGTACCCGTAAAAACACTGGAAACTTTCAGCTTTGCAGGAAGCAAATAAAAAATTGTTCAGGTTGAGTTTTTCTAATAAATCAATTTAATATAGATCAATATAGATCTTCACACATTACAGTAAAAATACAAAGCTGATGAAATTAAAATGAATGTTTCCAGCTCGTAAATACCTCGGACAAAGTGTGTTTACTGCATAATATTCATTAAGATTCAATCCTTTAGCTTTAAAGCGTTGGCTTTGATTCGACGATCAGGACCTTTAGAAATTTGAACATCTTTATTTCTGACATATTATTTGCTCCTGTCCTCATGCTGTACCCGAAAGCAGAACAACATCCCCTCTTTTTACGAAAATTTTGTGCCTTTGAAATTCATGATTAATTTAAAAAATTCAATCAAATTACAGATACGTAAACAGAGCAATTCGTCGTAAGAAGCAATACAAATAAGACTTCCGCCGGAAGTTTTGAGTGACCCCATGCAGCCCTGCCACCTAGTGTTCAAAAGAGTAAGCGTGGCTTGGAATTCGGTGAATACGCTCTAAACATGCACGTTATATCCAGAGAGTGGCGCAAAGCCGAAGATCGGCGATTTCCCTCCTAGTAAACCTGACCTTAATCCTCACTATCATGCTCGCTGCGTAAATTTTCCATGTTTCTGAACAACTGTGAAGGTTATGTTTTTGTTTGAAGATCACACCGTAACAAAAGTACTTTTCAAAGATTAATGATCTTGCGTTTCCCTCTCCAGCGGGACTACAAATTCGAAGCAGCAGCTTTTAACTGTCTCGCGGAAGGTGACAAGTAACCTTTTATTATAAATTTCAACTTCCCCGCCAAAAAACAAAAAGTGGAAAGTGGTTCTAAGGTTTGTTTTTGTGAGAAATAGACTCTCAGTGTGTCCTGTTCTTATTTTCATACTTTTCGCGCAGTTTTAGAAGTATTATATCTTGTTTGTAGTGATTAGACTTCGTAAAAAATAGGGAAGTTTTCGATTTTTCAATTTTATTTTTATATGATAGAGTAACATGTATGAACATCATAAGTGAAAAAATTTTTGCGATAAGATAAGTAATTTTTTTTTAAATTAATTTTTAAAGTTCAAGCACTTGTGACGCCAAAAGGCATAGGAAGTGACGTCATGTGCTCTTCAGATAGGAGAGAAACGCTAGCGAAATGGTTCCCATGCCATGGGAGAAACCGAAGAACGTGCATTCGACTTCGAAGACGAAACGTAAAAGGCTTATCTCCTCGCATTTAACTCCTCGCGTTTCTGGAACATTAAACCTCTCATCCTCTCGTCAATATTCAAATATCGTCATTGATATTACTTGAGGAAGAGTATTTAGATTGTGCTTTAACGAATCCGACCTCTATGGCGTGTTCAAAAGGATTATTGAATTTCTAAAAAATAAAAATATCAGCGCGCTCAAAATGTCCCTAGCGAAAACAAGGGATCTTTGGCGGAAGGCTGCCCATTCGCGCCCTGTGACGTAGGCTCGTGACGTTTCAGAAGCGCGCACTTTTGCGCGTGGATTTTTAAAAATTCATTAAAAATCAATCACGGTGTTTTAAAGTTCGGCGATGGTGAATTTTTTAGTTTTGAGGGTCAATTAACAATATCCAATAGCCAAAATATGAACATTTAATAGGTTGCAACTTCCCTATTATGAATCTAAAGGTATAATTATTTTGTATTTAATTCGATGTATAAAATTATGTACAGAAATAAAAAAATAAACAGACGCTATCCATAGAATCTCTGAAAAAATAAGTGATACATTTTCATGATTTTAGATTTAATAACTGAAACATATTCACATTCAAAATAAATAAGACTCCGTGCCACGTGCTTCGCATCCTTTTCTATATGTGATAACAGCGACAAATTCCATTTATAACTTATAGCATAAATGAAGGAAATCACACCCAGAGCACCACGAGGAAACGAACCCACGACCTCCGGCGATACACGCAGGCAAGCACGACCACTCGGCTACAAATGCCCTTAATATTAAAGATACCGGACTAATGGTGCAATGCCAATCCTGGATGTAGTAGAGTGTTCTCCAGCTAGATGACTACAAAAGAGCTTCACAAACCATCTCTGCAAGTGGCATCAGTTTAGTTGGTAACGTCTGATCGTCATGTTGGTTTTCTCAGGTGTTGTTGCTTTCCGCCTGCGAACTCATTATGACAGATTTAAAAAGAACAAACTGCAAACTTGAAATTTTGCTTCTTGCTTGAAACTTCAGCAAAGGAATAGCTTATCAAATGCTTCAACAAGCTTTCAAGAACGATGCTATGAGTCGTACACAAGTTTTCGAAGAGTTAGGGCGCTTTAAACTTGGTAGCATGAATGTTGAAGATCATGCTCGCTCTAAGTGCGCTTCAATGTCTCGAAATGATGAAAACGTTGAAAAAATCCTCCAAAAAATCAACGAGAGTCAACGTTTTACGACTGACGAAATTAAAGAAGAAACAAGAATGAGTTGGAGCTCGTGCGGGCGATCGGAAGAATGGTTCCTTCACCGTGATAACGCTCCCATACACACAGTCTTCAATATTAACCGCTACTTGGCCTCTCAGGGGTGCTAGTCGTTCATAGACAGCCGTATTCGCCAGACCTAGCCTCCTGTGATCTTTTTCTGTTAACGAGGATGAAAAAAATTCTTAAAGTAAAGCGTTTTGATGATGTGGAAGCTGTAAAAACTACTTCGCAAAGGACACTAGACTTGGTCAAAGATAGTTCCAGGATAGCTTCTTACAGTGGGAAAAAAAATTAACAAGTGCATCGCATCTAAGGAGAGATAAGATACTAAAGAAATTTTGTGAATAAACTAATGTATAAATCTTTTAGAAGAAAAATCCGGTTAATTTTGGGTCCCCCCTCGTATGATGAAGTCAGACAAAACTTTGATGGCACGGAAAAGAAAACTAACAGACTAACAAAAAAAGCACATAAAGACTTCAAGAAACACCATATTTCTGGCAGACTATTGTCCGTTTTTCATGAGAAGGCACTTCGCCACACCTCCTGGGACGCAAAGTTCCATTTTACGCGGGGGTGATCGGTACGCAAACCACGCGCTTCTAAAGGATACAACCGGAAAGCCTTAATTTGTGCGTGCATTTTAATGTGCAAAAAAGGCCTTTACAACACTTGCTTAACTTTTCTGTTATCATTTTAGTTATTCTTACATTTTAAAAACCGCTAATTTTACAACAAAATGCTATGATCCGAAATACCTTCTACCAAAAACAGCAAAAAAGAATAATCGGATACCACGTGACGAGGAAGGAGTCACGTCCCTTCTTGTGAAAAACGAACCATTACGCGATGAGCCAAAGAAAAGATATATATGTTACAGAAAAATGAGGCATATAATCACAAAACCAACGAAAAATATAGTTTTAAGAATCACAAGCATCACTTTTAAGTTGATGACTGTCATCTTTCACACGAAAGTTCAGGAAAAATCAGTAAGTCTAATTTAATAAAAAAATCGAGACATTTCAAAACCAAAAAAAAGCTCTAAAAGTCACGACAATCGTAATAAAATCAGGACAGCTGCGTTTCCTACTAACTCCTAAGTATTAGTGAGGAGGGACTTTCAAACGCATGTCTCAGATTACTTCTGCGCAATTGCGCGAAGTGAATTGAAATGAAGATATCCGTAAATACCCCGCCAAATTTATAGTTCCTCAGTCGTGGATGCTGCTTAGCATTTGACGTGCGAATCTTCAAGATTTTCTTTTCGGTATGTAGTTTTCTTATGATAGATAAAAATGTTTAATGTTTGAAAATGTATAAATGAATAATAATTTGATTTTAAAAACACAGTAATCTCCTAAAACAAATATACATTGCCCGCCACTTGTTAAAACCACATTTGTTCTGGGCAGGATAGCGGAGTCGGAAGGAAAATGGCTGACTTCGACACCTGGATTTTAAAACACCAGACTCGGATTCCGGCTTTTTTTATATATTTCATTTTTTTTTCATGTTACGTTATATTAAACGTTTTGTGTTGAAAATAGGAACCGGTACATTTGTTTATCCGCGGACGTTTCAATTTATTCGAAGTTAAAACTTCATCTTCCCTTGTGGGTTACAACCTATTCAGCGATTGTTGATTTTTATCTTCCTTTTTCAATATTTTGTAAAACATTCATTTATAAGAAATAAGCGATTCTTTTCTGAAGGTATTAATAGTTAGATGATAATGTGTGTATTAGTAGTACTATTTTTTAAGCATAGGTAAGCATTCCTTCGTTTTTTCACAGTATCACTCATTCACGGTTGTTACGAATAACGGCTAATACAAACTAATTAGTGGGTCTTTGACATATTAGTAGAGTTCAACTGTACTAATTTTATTTCATATTTTTTGTGAGAATCAAGCTTTATAGACATACAGTCTTTAGATTGGGGAAAAAATCATATTTCATCGAATCCTTTGTGTTTGTGCTTTTGCGCGTCAATACCTATGTGAATTTACCGAGCACCCTCAAAAATTTCCTCCCGAGCTACGCGCCCCGACTTGCTTAAGAGATGCATTCCTTTTACTATTTTATACAGGAGATCAATGTAAAAAAATACATTATTTTTTTGTTTAAAAGAAATTACTAGAAAATGTTAGGTGAGAAAACAGTTTGCTGACAGTTGCTATTAGGTAAAGAATGTTAAAAAATAAGCAAACTAGGGAGCGTCGTAGCTGGCTGTTACTTATTAATTTGCTTTTATACATGCATTCGAAAATAATAGTTCTGTTTGGAAACTTAAGAGACTTAAGTGTATTACTAATACTTTCATTTCTTCATTACGTGGGAAATTCACTGCAAATAGGTTGCTGTTTTTGAGACTGATTTTCATGCGAAGAAGTAGATACTTGAGACTGTTTACAGTTTAGTATGTTTTTACTTTGAAGAAAGTATTCTATTTCTCGGAAGAGCCTTTGTACTCTACCTCATTACGAAGTAAATGTGTTCAGATAGGTCCCTTAAAATTATGCTTTGTGAACAGATAAAGTTCCTGCTCCTTAACATTTTGATTTTTCTTTCATGTGGGCAGCAATAGTTTGTAGCTCTGAACACTAATTACCTTTTTGATAAAGTTTAGTTTACAACTAAATAAAGACAAGTAAGGAATTAGAAAGGGTGCGGGGTCAATGATTAAAATGAAATTAAACTCTGCATTGGATTTGTCTAATTTTGCATCGTATAAAATCCTGTAAGTAACTGGGTGACATTGTGACTTTGTGTATAACGTCGATTTAACGATACCCGATTTAACCATTTCCTTAATATAATGGTACATGTCACTGATTCGGATTTTATGTGTATGCTCCTCTTTTTAACGATATCCTTGATTTAATGATATCTTTGTCCAGACCCTTGACAATCGTAAAATCAAAGTTATACTATATCTTAAATACTGTGCAACTTTCGTGCCTGCTATGAGGTTAGGAACGATTGGGTCGGGTGCCATGGAAGTTCCGCTACGTGTTTAATTATTACTTCTATCTCAAGGCAAACTGTGATGGATTCTACAGTTTTTGTCAAATACATTGTGTGTTTCAGTCATTTAAAAAATCGAAATATAGTATTCTGTTTTAACGCTGTGCAGATATTAGGTGGAAATTTTAACAAGTGCTGCTCATTTTCACTGGAAGAAAATAAAGAAAAAATGAAAATTGTTTTACTTGTCAATAAAAGTACCACTATCAAATATTACTAATCATGTTTTTAGTTACTAGTTTTCTACTTATTTACTATTGCTGTTCAAAAAAGAGATTACGGTAGTAATTGACCCTTACCTCCTTCTCAGCATTTCATCCCATGACAATTCTCACTAGTAAGATGTGACGGTCTTTGAACTTTGTAGATGTCTTTATTAGTGTAATTCGTCTTAGCTTTCAATCAAAACTTGAGTTACAACTATGAATTATAGCCGAGCATTTCACGAAAGCGAGTCGAATCGATTATCTCTGAAAGAGCGTGTCCACTTGTTAAAGTCTTCAGGAATCAATAAAAGATGGTTATTTAATTGAAAAAAAACTAAACTCTAGACGAATTTTTTGGGTATTATTACCTCACCTAAATTATGTTTAATTTCGTCGCTGACATTAATAAAATTTTTTTTTTAAATCCACTTATGCCTGAAAGTATAGTTTGAAGTGATGAAAAAGTAAATCAAGTAAAACAGATTTGTTTCAATCTTATTCGTGACATTTAAAAATAATATAACAGATTGAAGAAAATGATTACTGAATTCCGAATGCTTTAAATCATTATTTACGAAGTGAATACTTCTTGTATTTTTATCTTTCTAAAAACGAGTCTTTGTAAAATAATACAGTTTGATAGATAAATAAAAAAAAAAAAAAATACAAAAAAAACTTAACAAACTGAGATTTTTTTAACCTATATATCTGTACATCAAGGGGATATAACACTGTCCATTTTTTCCCAAAATGACAGATTCAAAGTTGGCTTTTCTCACATTTCCTAGACGTATAAAGCATTGTCCAAAATCAGTAATTAAAAAAAAATGTTTATAACGTATATTAAAAGAACATGAAGGCCATTTTCACTTCAGGGGATAAAACACCACGTGGTAAAGTTATGAAAATGAACATAGTGTTGTATCCCTAAGATGTACAGATAAAAAACTATTCATATTCCTCAAAAAGACATCCTCTGTAGAAATGTTTTTATCCTGCTCTTGTCTGGTTTTACCAAGTTCGATGTACATATTAATATGATTATGGTTGAAATTGCATTGAATATACAATCTTGATATTGGTTATTTCCTCCTACATTACATTTTTTTTTGTGCTCAGTATTGCCAACAAGCTCCACTTTGGGAGCACGAAGAAAGTCAAAAAAATAACTAGTCTGAAACCTTCCCTTGTTGTTCTGTAGAGTGTTTAAATTTTTATGAATGTTGTGAATTGAAAACATTTATCATCCCTACAGAAGCGTTTCTCAAATCTCAATTTGGCAGAACGAATAAAGATACCAGGGTAGTGCAAATAGCACCCCCGCGAGGTGCGAGAGGGGGGATATGAGGTATGAGGGCGCACGCTCTGAAAAAGCAACACCATATTAAAAATAAAATGAAAGAAAACAAATCTTATGGGGTGGGGAGACGCACTTGAATATCTAGCACCGAGGGTTGGGGGGGGGGGGCACCGAAGTGTATGTACGCTACAGGAAGGCACCTATTTTAGCAGTTACATTCTTTTCAACAGATGTAACAGTGAACCTTGATTCTGTTTCAGAATGTCACTCAAAAGACATGGGATTTCACATGGCAATAACCTGTCATTCCTGAATCTGTTTATTATTCATTTTACTGTCCCAAAACGCCGGTTGCAAATAACAAACAAATGTCCTCTGAGAGAGAGATCATGAGCTGTCTCGTGAAATTTCTTTAGTTTTATTACCAGAGAAAGTCTGAAAACAGTTTTTTTTTTCTTATTTTGATCACCATTTACGTCACTGAAAGCGTGCAGTTTTTCTAAACAGTTCCTAGAGTGATGTTAGTAAAATCCATGCGAAATTATCACGGACATCAAATTGCATTCCGAAACTTCTTTGCTTCACCTCGACCCAAGGCCCGTAATTTCAAATTCTTCCGGGGGAGGGGTTGGGGATAGTGTGCAAAAGGGTATGTCGATTGTAACTTTTTTTTCTAAATCGATATCGCATGTGGTGCGAAAAGTAGTGTATTGGCATCAAATAATTGTTATACATATTTTTTATAAATTAAAATATATTTAGATCCCTCGCAAGCCCCTTAAAGTTTAACCAGATATGTAAAAATTGACATTTTAAAATGTTTAAAAAAAATTTCTTACGTAAAATTTTTTTAATCGCTTGTGGTGGGAAAATTTGTGTATGGACAAATTAATGTTCGTTAAAAAAGTGTTTTGGTAATTAAAATATATTTAGACCCCCGACAGGTCCCTGAAGTTTCGAAAATTATGTAAAAATTAATTTTTTAATAAAATTTCCATGTGTTAGTAAATAATCTACTTTTTACTAAGTTAATATTTAGTAGAATATCATGCAATATCAAGAACAGCTTTAAACGTCTGTGACTAGATTTCATTCTTTTTTATTTCTTTTTTCGTGCAATTTTTTTAAGTGTTGAACCGTTCTTTGAGCCTTACTGTTTCTAGTTCGCTTTTCGTTTCAATGCTGGATTTTCGCAATCTATTCTCCAGATTTCTCTAAGTATGTTGAGTTAAAATCTGGCGATTGAGGATATTTCTAAGCTTAAAGACAATTTTTGAGAAACCAGACGCAAACGTTGAAGACCGTGTGCTTCTTATCGTTATCTTGATGAAAATAACAAAGTTGTTTCCTATTGCCGAATTTCGGGGCTAATAGCTTAAAATTGTTTTTTTTTTTTTTTTTTAATATTTAAATAGCATGATCAATTATTTCATCAAAAATTTCAAACTACTAAGTCCTGACGCAGATATGCACCCTCACACAAAAACACCTTCATCGTCTGATTAACTGATCCAACAAAGTTCTTAGGATTAAATGTATCCTCCTGTTTACAATTTTACAACAATTTAACCAAAAATGTTGAACTTATTTTCATTAGTAAATAAGACGTTATTCCAAAACTTTTTGAACTTATTTATCATTGATTTTGCGACGGAAAGCGTAAGCTTTGTTTTTCGCACGAACAAGAAAATTTCTGCGGGAAGAGGCCCCATTTAATTCAGCTGATCAGGGAACTTTGTGAACAATTTAAAGTAAAAATTAAACGTAAAATTTTTCATTAAAATTTTTTCTTTTCACATCCAGAAACTTCTACAGCACTCAAATGTGTATTTTTTATAAATTTTTGAATTGTAAATATCAGATTACGTTTTGTTAACTTTGTCAGTTGAATTTTTCATGCCTTATTTTCAATCTGATTCTTTTCTTTTAAATATTTTGTCGAGCACTATGCTATAGAATGGTATAAATTAACTAATTTAGAGATATTTCAAACCAATTTGACGCTACTGTGGGGAAACAAAAATCAAATTTCGAATAGTGTTCGTTGTTTTTTACGAATACCATCCATTTTAAAATAATTAGCAGAATATTAGGGAATAAATAAACAAAAAATTAAAGACAAATGACTTTACAGTGTCATCAGAGTGCAAAAATAATAAAAAACGACACATAATAATTTTTATCCTGAATTTATTCGAAAATATTTCAGTGTACGATAACTTTTGTGGCGTATCATTTCTATATCTTCGTTTTTTGAAAAATTTCAAAAAAAAAAAAAAAAAAAAAAAATCAGGCAATATTTCGAAAAAATTACAGGGCATTTTTTTAGAATGGCATAAAATGAAGTGAACAAAAAGTGGACTTAATATTAGAGTTCAGTTTGGCGTTATTTTGGTTTTACTACAACATTTCTAGGTGTACGATCACTTTTGAGAGCCACTGTATTTGTCGAAGCTGACCGGGGGTCTAAAAATGTTTTAACTACCAAACATTTTTTACACGAATATTAGATGCCAATGCACAATCTTCCCACCACAAACCATTTAAAAAAAAATTCTTTCTTTTAAAATGTCAATTTTTACATATTTGGCGAAACTTCAAAGGGCTGGCGGGAAATCTAAATATCTTCTGATTTCTAAAAAAAAAAAATTATACGAAAATTAGATGCCAATACGCAACTTTTCCCACAAAAGGCAATTTCGATTTTCAAAAAATTTTAAAAAAGGACCCACCCTACTGTGTAACCAAGTCAAATTTTATCGGAAAGCAGTAAACTACATGCCCACTCATATGAAAACAATTAAGTTTCCAACGCCGGGGGGGGGGGGGGGGGGAGGCGATCCACCCTGCCACCCAGACCCCTTATGTGAAGGACCTCCTGATACCGTAATAATGCTAGATTGAAGTTGTTACTTGTTTTTACTTCGATATGCAGAAAAACCTGGTATGTTTTACAATCTAGCAATATTCACATATCGCGTCTATTCTTTCATTCACGTTGAGAACAGAAACGGCATCGGTCCGTTCTGCACTGAGCAAAATTAGGGCCCCTAAATAAAGCGTTTTGTTTAACAAGGATTTCCCTCCCCTTCCACACAAATCGGTTTTCTCTGCATAAAAATATTGTAAACCCCAGTGTATTCCATTTCGCGAAAAATATGACTCATGCCGTAAATCGATTTAGTTCTAGTAATTATATTAAAAATAACTCCTTATTTTTTTTCCTGTTTTGTACATTTTGGTGCTCCAGTGGTCAATGACTGGTGAATCACCCTACTGCCATGGGCAAGTAATTGCAATTAAAAAAAAATATTTTTTTTTTCATCAATTGTGTTTTAGCTTTATTGTAAATGCTTGCGTATTTATTTTCCGATGAATGAAAAGCGCGGGAAAAGTCTAATTTCAACGTTTACCCATTGTAAGTATTCAGTCCAAAGCGCTTTTCTTCAAATATCTCGAAACCTCATTTCTGCAGATGCTGTCGTTTTCGTGCCCACGGCAAAATGTTATTCTCCATTAGTCTGCTAATTACAATGGACTTTACTGGATATTCCTCTTGTTCCAGTAACGAAACCATCTTTTATAGACACAATTTTCTAAAATTTAAAGTATTTTCTTATTTGAGAAGAAAAATTCCAGAAATTGCGCAACACTTACTTGGGCAGGTAAACAGCAGTATCGATAATTCGTTTTCGCAATTTTTCAACAATTTTCCTATAAGTTTATTGAACTAACTTGCTTTTTTTACTTTCACCGAAACAAAAAGCATGAGCAAAGAGTCAAGTTGTTAACATTTCACTCGTGTTTGTAGGGAATCAAAAGTAAGTTACCTCAAATATCTCACTCATTTACGATGATACCGTCTTTTACCTTCCCACCGAAGTAACAGTATAATTGGCATGGTTTAACTTTCCTTCCTTTCTTTGCGAGAAATCACGCATCACAGGTGTGAATTTTATGACTCTTGGGTCTGAAACAGATTCGTTGTTGAAAATTGATTCAATAAACATTTCATGGATTTAATTTGGTTAAAACTTTTTATTTGAGAAACAGAAAAAAAAAAAAAAAGAATCAGTGTTTCAATATATTTCGTGGGGAAGTGTCGCGTTCATAAATGAGGCATTCCGTTCAAGACGGGGTAAATTCAAAGCTGAATTGATCAACTATTAACTTGAGTTTCAAATGCCTCATATTCTTATTTGTTCTAAGTGCACAGCCTGAACCACCTCACTTTCCTTTTACGATCAAATTTTGCTACCTTACCTCCAGCATATTTCCTCTTGCGTGTTATTCAGTTTTTGTAAATATCGGAAACTAAATTATCATAACTATAACCCTGATATACTTCACAATTTTGTATAGAACCGTTACCCTTTAAAAAAACATCTCATTAAATGAAATAATAAAATTTTACTCACTTTTGAAAATGTTTGACTGAACCCTCAATATCCTAAAATGGCACCATCATGAAACTCAATCAAAACTGTTAAACGAAGGAATGATTACTCCAAATTCATTACATTTATTTTTATTCCGCGTATAATGCAAGATTTTGTCCACTTGCGAATAAGGTGTGTTTTGAAAGCAGAGTTGACAAACTCTGGTTTAAATCTTCCTCGATACATTTTTGGTTTTCTAAATCATTCTAACTCGAAATCCTTGTTTCGAATCCTAATACGGGTGAATATACGGTGTTTGAATTCCAATAGCGTATAGAAAATTTTGAGGTAAAACGAATAGCGTTATTGTTATCGTATGAATAATAAAGAATATTGGGGTTTTGTTTGGCCTATGTAGTCAATACTCGTTAACTGTTTCATTTTAGCATTAAAAGCTGAAAATAGTTATTAGTGTATATTTCTATAGCTGCCATTTCCTACGTTTGATACAAACACGTTCAACGTTCCTTTTTAAATAAACTAGCGCGATGGTTTTTACCTTAGTCATAAGCCTGAATAAATATCAAAACATATTTTACCGTAAAACATCGTGAAAATATTTATCTACATACAAAAAAAAAATATTTTCCCGTCACATAATTATGTTACCCTCACTTGGCGAGATTCAAGGACTCGAATTTAGCATTAGAATTTCTAAAAGATGTCTTTGATCTCTAATAACCAGCGTAATGCAGAATAAAGTTAAAAGTAAGCTAATGGGTTTGAGCGAAATTCCAATAATATTGCATCCATCCTGTTTGCACTACTACAACGCGTGCTTGTGGCAATCGCTTCAGTATTTACCCTGGTAACCGTGGCGGCGCGAGAGCAAAATTAGACGTCGGCGATGCACAGTTTTGCGAGGCCCTTTTAATCATAAAATATTCTCAGACAAGTAATTGAATTCATGAAATTAAATTTTTGTACTAGCTATTGGCACTTGAGTTCCTAATTCACTTAACGGCTAGGAAAAAAACATTTCATGACCAGTAGCGCAATCAAAAAGAAGTTTTTTTTGGTGGTGGGGGAGGGGGCGGCACATTGAAGGGGGAAAATGACCTGATAGAAAGGGGGGGGGGGTCCGGGGGTTCTCCCCCGGAAAAAATTTGAATGAGGTTGTTAGGGGAAAAGAGGTATAGAGGTCTCGGTGGAAAATTCTAGAAATTGAAGCCATAAAAACGCAATTATAGGCTATATTTATTGACTGTAGGGTCAGAGACTGTCCCAGATCAATTCTTTTTTTATAAAAAAATAGGTTAAAATGAATCCCCTGCAAATTCTCGAAATTGAAGTTTCAAAAACAGAATTTTAGATAAGGAAGGGAGCTCTACCTTCGGAAAATTTTGAAAATTATTGTCCTAAAAACTTTAGCAATATTTCATATTTAGGAGCCATTCCACTTAAACTTTTTGTTAATGTAGTTTAAAAAACCCAATTGCTTATGATATAAAAGAAAGGCGGTATGGGGACCCTTGCCCGAATATTTTCTGAAATTCAAGCCTTTAAAATGAGATTATAAGGCCATATTTTGTAAAATTAGGCTCGGTAATTTTTGAAATTCAAGCTACAAAAAATTTTAAGCGATTTTCGATCTTGTTGAGTATTTGGGGGCTTTGAGCTGGAAATATCGCGAAATTAAAGACCTGGAAACGAAATTTCAGATGCTCCATAATGCTTTCGGTGTGTGTGTGCATATGTAGGGGTGGGGGGGAGTTACGGAGGGGAGCAGCATTTTGAATATTTTTTTATTTTTAAACGAACGTAGGAAACAAGAGAAAAAAGAAAAGAAATAGAACGGGGGATGGGGGGAATAGAGTTGGCTGATCAATAAGCTGTAGCTATTGAATATTTTTAATTCAGGCCCTTATAGAATTGGGCCCCGCATTTGCTAAGGCTGGTTCTGTGCATTCTCCCCTGCATGCACTACTTTGATTACTTTTGTGTCTGTTGTTTTTTATAAGAGCTTCAATTGAAAACATGGGAATTTCTTAAAACTTCTGAGAATTTACGTCTGAGAATTTTGCGAGGCCCTATCTGCGCGAGGCCGTCGGCAGTCGCCGACGTCGCCGACGCCTAGCGCCGCCACTGCCTGGTAAGTACATATTTTTAAATTTTATCGTTACCTGAATGTACGTTTGTACAATGTTTATCGAGTGTAGACACTACGGATGACATTTAAGTTCTGGTAAAAAGAACGTGTTTTTGCATATTTTGTGGGAATTCGCGAGTTTCCTGGCTTCGCGCTTCTTGACAATTTTAAATCCAATAATGCCGCCCCTTGAACGCACATTTTTCCCCTGTGCCTGTAAAGCTCAAAAATCTTCAAACATCATCTGAGCTTCGTATTCGCAAATGAAAATCTATTTACAGTTAGTAAAGCAATGAATGTTAAACTAAACGGAAAATTTTTCTTGGGGAACGCAAAAAAAATAATTCACCGTATATTCACCCATACAACGAATCGCATTTTCTCTTTTTGAAGTTGAACCGCATTTTAAGGCGAGCATTCGGCTGACTTTTGCGCGTCTTGATCATCCTCCCCCGTATCTGCACTGTGAGACATATGTGGAGTTGATCCTTGTTTCTATGAAAATAATGAATTACTTTTACTTAATTCAGTAAAGCGTTCATTTTGTTTGTCGATGAATTCACCATTGTGTGAAACCATTGATCCTTTCCCAAAATTTCCATCTGTGTTGCTCTCGTAAATGTTCCAGTTTTAACTAGGGCTCGACATTTTTTGGCCGATGGGCCGATGCCGATTGTTGGCCGATTGTTTAAAGAGGGCCGATGGCCGATTGGTTTTCCTCCAAATGGCCGATGCCGTTGGACGATGGCAAAAAAAAAAAAAAATCAAACAGAAAAAAATTGATAAGAATGTCAGGGATTTTAAGGACCATTTATTCATTTCACTTTACTTCCTTTCTACGAATAAAGAATTGTAACCACAAAAAAAAAAAAAAAAGAAAAAGATTTCGACAAAAATTTCTATTTTACGATCACCCAATTTATACTTCACAACATTTTTCTGCACATCTGTACATGCATATGTACCTAAGAACATATAGATGACCAAAATATCCATTTTGAACGCCTCCTCAGTTAATTATCGCAAATTCTATGCACTTCTGCCAACGTTCGTATAGCTTTTAGAAGCACTCCTGGAAGACATTTTTCGCAACCTCCTGTAAGGTCTCTTGCGCTGCTGTTTTAACTTCATCGTGGGGAGGAAGGCGACTTTCATGTTGAGGATGCACGGTTTGATTGGTCAATTCTCTAATATGACAAACAAATAACATAGCGTTTTTTACCTGTTCCCAGCGTAAAAACATTTGCATGGACGCGCGCCTGATATTTGTTTCCATAGTCTCCAATTCGGCAATATATCACCAAATGATCGTCAGTCTGAGACGCTATATTAGTTTTGCATTGAAATAAGTAATTAATAGCCACAAAACGTGAGTACACAGGTTTTTCAGAACACCCGATCGAAAACAAAAAGGGAAGTGCACAACCGGAACGTTCGCACACCCCACATGCGAAATTTTAACCTTTCTATACTTTACCATTTTTGACTTATGACTTATGACTTATAAGAGATACATACGTACATCCAGCCGCAAGAAACAACGCAATAATTAACTTGTTTGGTACCTGAATGTATAATTAAAAACTCTTTCAGTGGTGACTAAAATGGAAATTCATACTGAAATTTAATAAAACAGTTTTATATGAAAACAATAACTCCCTTTACTTTGTATTAAAAAGTAAAACAGCAAAGATCCTTTTTTTTTTTCAAAAACATCGGCCAATTCCATCGGCTTTTCGATGTTTTTTAAGGCTGATGGGCCGATGTTTCCTGCAACTTAGCATCGGCCGCCTATGCCGATGGCATAATTGTTGAACCATCGGCGCCGATGCATCGGTCGAGTCCTAGTTTTAACCACAAAATCTAGTTTCAAATCGAATTTCCGCATAAAATCCGCACGTAAAAAGCAAGATGCTTGCATGTTTTTTATAATTAAAAAATGCGACGTTATTTTAACGCCCCTTATTTCCACTTCCAATGTTTTTCGACTTTCTAATTTACATGCAATTCCACTTTCCATCTAGGGATGCCTACTTACGCGACTTAAACTTTATTTATTTGCTATATTGTGCTCAGGATTAAAAAAAAATATTTTTCGGTACCTGTAACTGCGATATGAGGTAGTGAGAAGCAAAGAGATGCAAGTGGACTATTTTATGATAATATTGATAATCTGAATTTATGATAATATTGATAATATGAAATTAGTTTCGAGTAAAATGCGCTTAGAGATCAGAACCTAGGTAGGCTTTCATTGAATTTTTTTCTTAATCATGCTATACAGCAGCACCTACCAGGGCTACTAGTACAATCTCTTGTTCCAAGACAGAGGTTTACCTACTATTTGTCATTACTGGTCATCTCAAAATTTTTAACTTTGCCACTTGCATCCCTTTGCTTCTCACTGCCTCATATAATGTACAAATACACTATTAAATTTCTGTACAAATATTAACATCTGAATTTGCTTTAGAACTTTTTTAGTTTTGTATTTTCTTCAGGGTCAGTTTTACACGCAGTCTAGTTACGTGAACATTTTCAAGTTCTTGACCAATTCCTAAGAGGAAAAAAAAAAAGAAATTGTTTTTGTTTTATATCTACCCTTACCAAAAGAATACTGATTTGAAACAGATTCGCCTTGAAGGAGTTCAACTGTCCCATTTTTGGATTCGGTTCAACTTAACTCGTTTCAAATCCTTGCATTTTACCCGACCATTTCTTTTTACGCTATTCAAACCAAACTCATTCATCCTATTACTTTTTAAATGGCTTCGTCCAGTTGCAGTTAAATTGCAATAGTTTTGCCAAATAGTTTGAAGTTCTCGACGCAATCTGTAGTTTAGAAATTTCCATCTGCGTTTCGAATTCACCTCTTCACAGTTTGCTTTCTGTCTAGGTAGTCATGTAATGTGGTTGAAGTCTTTGAACTATTACTTCAAGCACTTAATTTTTTGAATTTTAACATTCAACATTATATAATTTTCGATTTTTTGAGTGCAAAATTTTAAGCGAACTTTCGTTGAAATTTTGCAGTGTGCTACTATAAAACAGAGCACTTATTTTTTGGAATCTTTAAACGATTTTAATAAATCAGTCGTCAAGTAATCGTGTGTTTCTGCTCTTGATCTCGCAGCTAATTCGTACATGTCCCATGAATGCATATCGTAATAGTAAATTACGATGGCAGTCTACGAAATTCACAAACAACCACTATTAGTAAAATCTTTGTAATGAAAACAATCTTTTAAATCATCGGCTCCAAACCAGTGGTTCGCGAATCTCAAAAGGTTCGTGAGAGGTACAATGAGGATTCGCGCCGATAATATTGTATGGCGGGACGAGGGGGGGGGGGGGATTGTCAAGCGGTTTCAAGCAAATTTTGTTTTATTCTTATGTATCTCTCACATGCGATACTCTTAGCATAAAAATGTTAGCATACTTGTTGACAGGATTTATATTTAAAGAATTAAGTCTGTTATTACGAAGCATCAGCTTTACCGCTTTCATTGAAATTGATACCACAGACGCCACGGCGAAAGAGCTCAACTTTTGAATTTGATGTTTTCAAGCAAAAGTAAGGGAAAGCGTTGGTTTTTTTCGCAGCTTTTTATTGGGAAAGTTGATTACACTTGTTGAAAACATTACATGGAGAATATGAGAAAAAGGAAGGAATGACGAGGAAGGTATTCGAAGTAAAAAAAAAAAAAAAGGCGGAATTAAACTATGCAACTTTAATTTGTACTTTATGTAAATAAGGAATTAATGAAATTTTTGCAGAAAATTTCTCTTGCAGTAAGTAAGCTTAAAGTTGTTTCGGTAAAAATTATTTTTGTGTATTAAATACAGTTAACCATAGGCGGTTCGATTATTTTTCAGTATACGCGTTCTATTCCGCACTTATAGCATCAGGACTGTATAGCATATATTCTGTTAAACCTGAAATAATATTTGAAAATAGAAATTTAATCTGAACTTAATATGTATAAATATCTTGCTGAAAATTACACACAAAATATCAAGTTTTTGTTAATATTAAAATAAATTTTAGTACAAAATACATTCAAGGGTTTGATTGCGCAAGAACATCTGTGTTCTTTAAATTTATGGGAAAACAATTTGAAAAGTAACTTTAAATCAGGAAATGCATAAAGCGGAAATTCCACAGCACAATCACTCTTTCAATTTCTTAATAATCATAAGTTGCAGTTTGAGCAATCTCTATCGGGTTCAGATGTTTCAGAGTTAGTCTTAAAATTTAAATTGTCATCTGAATTGCCAAATATATTTGTTATTTATTATAGAAGATCTATATAAGACCTTCTTTTACTCGTTATGTTTACGGTTCTGTGTCAGATAATGAGAAATGAGTCAAGTAAACCCCAGTTACTGAACGTCCAGCAATCGGCATACGAACTTTCTAGTATTTTCATCTTTAAAAAATTATAGAAGGCATACATTACTGGCAATTCATTAAGGAAAAATGTTTTAACTTATTCAAGAGCTGTTTATTCCTGGGAGGGGAACTTTCATCCATTGGCCTACCATATGTTTTTCAATTGCTTCTACTCCCTGTCTTTTTTGTTTTATCATCCCACATCAGTTGTTAATTTTCTACTGAGAAGATATGTGAGCTTAGCCAATGTCTCCCATGTATATTTGTAGTTTATTACTATTAATGCAACTGAAAATTTTGAAAGTTCTTTCGGTCGCGACAGATATAACTAGTGCACCTAAACTGTGCAACGCCACTTAAACATTTGTTTAACTATAACATTTCGCACATAATAGTACCCTCATGCTTCCTAATTTTCCCCACATTACTATAATGGCTGCAGTTGAACGCTGGCGAATTTGAAATTCTTCCGTCCTTCGTAATTAAATAAAAGTTAAACCAACAACTAAGTCCGTTTGTTCCTGATTATCTCCTTGTGTTATGGGATATCAAATCGTTTTCACAAGGTGACTTGGACCCAGGGGTGGACTGGCCAGGTCGGCTAGTCGGGGATCCCCGACTGGGCCAACCGCCGAGTGAGCCACTTAAGAAATTTTTCATTGAACTTAATACATTTAATTCACATCTAACATTTTAAAAGCGTAATAATAGAAGAAAAAATGAAATTTGTTCACCGGGGCTCGTAAAAGTCATTTGTGACGAGCCTCAAAAATGTCTGTACACGCCCCCGACCTGGTATTCACTGGTTGCGGCAGATTCAACTAAATGCTGTCAGTTGGCAATCGATTTCGTTAGGCTAATGTAATTTGTCGCTGTACGAGTATTTTCATCTCAGAATCGCTTTGGGAAAGCAAACGATAAACTGAATCTGAAACAGGACAAAATTTCAACTTAGAAGGGTGAGTTAATGAACATAGGCGGATTTAGGCCTGAGTTCAAGGGGAGGCATGGGGAGGGGACAAGATTTTTCTTTTTTTTTTTTTTTTTTTGAGCAACATTATATTAGTTGTAATCAGGGCCAGACTTAGACGTAACGGGGTCCCAGGGTTGCCAACCTTGGAGAAACAATTTCAGGAGCGTCTGTGCTGATTTTGAGGAACAATTTCAAATTTTGCGGAGCAGTTCGGAATTTTGTATAAAAATCAATAAAAATTTCCAAAACCACTTATCCGATTCTTTTTAGAGCTTTAATAGTTATTTTAAGCACTAGTATAAAAATAATTTTTTCTAAATTAATAGAACAGCTTTATACACCATTTCAATCTTTGAGTATAAGCATCTTTAATTTCCCATATTTACATGTTTGTTATGATGAAATAGCAAAATTTGAGCTCGAAAACTTCGGCAGGGAAAGACGGAGCAAAAGAACTTCTTGCGGAGCCGCGGAGTTTCGCCATTTTTGCGCAGCAACTCCGCAAAATGCGGAGCAGTTGGTAACCCTGTTCCGTATGGTATTTCATTTGTGAGGTCCCTTTGTAGTCCTAAAGTCACGATAGTATTAAGTCTACAATTGAGGACTTTGATGGAGGAACTAGTTAAGTCCAAACTTTTTCTTTTATTAAAATTCATTTTTGCGTGTGGAGAATTCGTTGTTACGATTGGTGCAACAACGGGTGACAAATGTAAGATCAGACCTCTGCTTTGTAGCAAGTAATGTAGGAATGATATTAACTTTTCGATCGCACACTAATGTTATTTACTGGTCTTAACAAAAATGAGTGAGTCTGGACTTACCTGGTTCTTAGTTTTTGCATAAAGGTCCAAGAAGGAGATTGTGTATTACAGATTTAAGGCTGTCCGGGGCACATTTTGAAAAAAATGGCATTAAACAATTTAGAGTTTTGAAATTTTTCACTGATTCACCATCAGTTTGATTCGCAAAATCATAAAATATTTTTAAAAAAATATTATTTAAATTTAGTTATTGTTTTTTTAAAAAATAGGGTCTTTTTAAATTGCTAAAACTCAAAGTATTCTAGGTCAATTTGCAAATTGTTTTCAAAAAACTGTGCACAAATATCTCAGTTTTATTTTTTATTCGACGATTTTAAAAATATTAATTCAATAAAAATAGAAAATATTTGAAGAAAAATTTAAAGATAATTTAAAAAAAATTATATTTTTTGAAGCAATGGTTTTTTCAAATTTACCGTATAAAACTCAAAATAAACTTTTTGAAAAAGATATGCTCCAAATTTCATTACTTTATCTTTATCAGTTCTTGACTTATAAGAGTTTGAATGCGAAAAATCAGGAAAAATTGCATCATGGAGAGAAACGCGTTTGAAATTTTAAAGTTAAAATATAATTTTAGTTAAAAGAAGGCAACAAAAATATAATTATATCTTTCGTTCTAATTAAGATAGAAACAAGATTCAAACGTTCTTTTAAGCAGAAAAGGCGGAAAAGTTTTTTTAATGATAAAAAAAGAGAAAAATTTGACCCATTTTGTCTTCCGGACCCTTTTAAATATCGAAATATTACCGGACAAAGTCTTCGAACCTTAGGCATTCCCTTAAAGTCACTAAAGTTAGCCTAGAATTTCTTTTATAGAAATTTTCATGGGAGAGCTTCGTAACCTTTTTATTTGCACTATAGCCAAAAGTTGATTTCAGTTTCAGAAAAAAATGCCCAGAGAGAACTAGCGTTTCCTCCAGACCAAAAAAGGGGCAGTGGTCTTTCAGGTAAAAGGTATAATAGGGTAGAGAAGTTTTGTTGAATAAAAAAGGTGCTTCTTTTACTTTTTGGTGTACTAGGTACATACAAAGTTCAAGTGTTTTCGATAGTAATTATTTTTAAAATATTTAAAAGCTTTTTGATCTTTAGTTTTAAAGGTAATGCAAAAAACATTCAGATATATTCTAATCAGATTCTTGTAGATAAATGATTGAAACGAAAGAATGAAGTTTCAAGGACAGGGGTCGAAGGTTAGCTTAAAAGCGGAAGGGCACTGGTGCCCTTCTAAAAAATCTTGGGGGAAACCTTTTTCTTTCAATGTTTCCAAACATATTATAAGATTATATTTTTAAAATTTCACTTTCGGAAAATTTCTAAGGAGAGTCGCCAGATTACCTTTAGTAACGAAATGTAATTTAAAATTGGGTACTTTAGTTTTTAAATGCTTCCAAATGAATTCACTGACCCTCCTATTCTCTCAAACGTGACCAAAGTTAGTTTTGCGTTTTTTAATAGTTCAAACTCTAAACGTTTTTGTAAAGAGCTCCCTATGCTGTTCCATTAATTTTTCTAAGGGTAGCCTAAAATTGTATTTCTAAAACTTCCCATTTCGGAGAATTTCTGGGGAGAGCCCCCGTCTTTCTATTGTAAACAAAGATAGACTAAATTTCAATTTTGAAAAAAAAAAAGTTAAGAAAACAAAATTGTGGAGAAAGCCCTTGTTTTCCTTCTCCTTTAACGCTACCGAAAATTGTAAAATTGCGTTTTTTAACATCAACTCTGAAAATATCGCTTGGAAGGGAACTAGAACCCTGTGTCCCGATTCTTTTCTTAGGCCTATATAGAATAACCAATTTTAAAAAATTTCCGGATTATTTACCTGGTTTCTTATATCTTTCCTCGTGTCCTTCCTATGTTGCCAGTACAGAAGCCTAAAGATGTGCCTTTTCAGGCTTATAACCATAAGTATCCTTTCAAGGCACATGAAAAATGTGTCAGTTTTAGCTATATCTTAAGTTTCACAATTTTCTATTTTAGAACTTTAAATCTTGATTTAGGAACTTAAAAAAAAGGAACTAGTTATAGTTTAATGTCTTTGCTCAACTAATTTACAGAAGTGGGCCAAAATACTCTTTTGCTGACTGGACCAAAGTCAGCCAGTCCGCCCCTGCTTGGACCGATAATGCGAAGCCTTTTGTATACAGTCTGAGTAAAAACTTTAAGTCCAGTGCACTTTTTTGAGAAATTAGACACACCTTAATCTTAGGATCAAAAAATCATATGAGTGATAATTATTAATCTTAAATACAAATCAAAAAGACAAAAAAATTTAATTCTAAGTGTTTCATTATCAGAAAATATTACAGATCAATATTTGAACCTGAGTAAAATCTTTAAGGCCTACATAGAAAAAAGCATATGAGGACAAAAATTCAAATATTTATAAACTTGGGTGGGAGCCATTCCTTCAAATATTCTAGTTTTCATGAATAAAACTAGTTTTTGACAAAATTCGGGATGTATTTTTTACCATTCATCTTCGATGTCAGATTTCAGCTCTATTGATGAAGTAAAATGTCTCTCCTTTGCATAAACTCTTCTTGTTAAGTCACCCAGTATGTTCTCCATTGGGTTAAGATATGAAGACTTAGTTGGTCATTTCAAATGTTCAACATTGTTTACTTGGATCCTATTTTTTGCACTGTTACTCGGATGGATAGATGCATTGTTTTGCTGATATTTTCAATTTTTTTCCAGCAATAAATTCAGCATTTGGTAAAAGATAATTTGGGAGGACATTTTGATATGTCTGTGAGTTTATTTTACCCGAAATAAACGCAACTGAGCACACACCATTGTAAGCGAAGCACTCTCAAGTTCTGACAGAGCCTTGATCTAATTGGCGCTTGTAGAATATTTCTTTTTCTTTTCGTAAATCATGCCAACAGTATTTCCGTCCGTTTGGTCCATCCAAACTCCACTTCTTTTCGTTAGAAAAAAAAAAAACATTTGTATTCATTGGTTATCCCAGGTCATGATTTCCTAGCTAAAGTTGAAACGCTCTATATTGTGCATTTTCAATAAATGAGGTTTAAGCAATTTTGCAGCATTAATAAAATTTCCACACCTTCTAATTGTGTTATACATCGTTTTTGACAAACATTTAAACCTATCGTCTGAATAAGTTTCCTGGTTGAGTACTTTTCAGGTAGTGTAATAATTTCCAAACTCTTCTTCCATGACGCGAGGACAAAGCTTTAAGATTTCCCGGGTTTTCTTTTTACCCTAATTGTGTTTAAATCAAACAAAAATGTTGACTTCAGTCTTCGATCTTCCTATTCTTTCGCAATAGTACGTCTATTTATCCTTGTTGAAGAAAAAGCTTCAATCCACCCTCTTTCTTGAACAGTTAACTTTTTACCTTACGATATCGACACAAGTAGGAAAATTTTTTTTAAGAAATTAATCACAAAACTACAAGTTAAAGGGTTTCCACAATCTTGTTAACTGAGGTGACATTTATTACAGTATAAGTACTTGCAGTTTTTAAAAAATACTAGTGGCCTTAAAGTTTTTACTCAAGCTGAAATGCTAACTTTGAATAAACCACTGCTTTTCTGATTATTGCATGCTTTACAAATCCTGTCTGTTGAGTTATTTCTTTAAAATGAACATTAATAATTAATAATACCATAATATTAAAACCCCTTTAATTTCATTTTCCTTTTTTGAGAGAAAATTATACTGGCCTTAAAGTTTTTACTCAGGCTGTACATGAAAACTTTAATGTTTGTCCCAAAATGTAAATCACTTATTTCCATGAATGTTAAGAACCTCATCGTATAGAAGGCTTCTTTAGATTCAATAGGCTTGACGAACTCGTTAATTTTGCTGTAGATTAGTGTTAATTTTCAAGCTTCGGGAATGTTAGATTCCTCCTAGCTTTTCCAAGATATGTCAATGGCATACCGTATTCTTTTCAACACCTTGGACATCAATCAGATTTAAATAAGAATTGCTTATAGAAGGTGATTTCGTTCACTAGTTCACACCATTTCTCTTCCACGTAATAGCGCTTGAAGTAATTTTCATTGAGAAATGTCAGTAAATAACGCATGCAAGTGATGTGAAAAGCAGCTAAGTGAAGTGATAGTTTGATACTTTTTGTTTATATTATTGCAAAAGCTGCTCCCATCTTTTGTAAATCATGAACTTTATCGACTCGTTCTTAATGTTTTTCAAAGCATTCCGTAGCAAATTAGTATTTTGATTCTCACTTTTCTTTAAATCAAATTTTTCCAACTATATACAATGTACGTGAAATATACAATGTGTCTTGCTGCATGTCACGCTGTATTACGCATCTTGTTACAAAATAATATTTCAGCCGAAAATAACGACCGTCGTGTCGTCCAAGCAACATATGTCACTAACTAGAGCTAGCTATGTAACGCAAAGGTATTGGATGTTTTATTCTTTAAAGCAAGCATAATTTGGTATTACAAATATAATTTGTGGGATGTTGATATGATATTTCAAACAAATTTAAGTGATAGAGAAAGCAGATATCGTCTCATCAGGACTTAATAATTAGTCGAAAGTATTCTTGAGAAAAAGTAAATGAATAATTGTTTCAGAAAGGGATAACATTGGTAAATTATTTCTAACAATTTGAAAGAAAACAAAACCTTTCTAAGTAAAACAGTGCTTTTGTTATTCTTTCTACATACTAGAAAATCACCCGTGAAGGGCAAAAATTGCTTCTACATTTGAACGAAACCATTGCCTGTTTGGTGATATTTTGGTAAACCTCACTCCCGTGGATTAACCCTAAACTGCAGTAGATGGCATTCATTGTTGTCCATTTTTTTCGTTTCTTCATTCCCATGAAATGACAGTCTTAGAAGTAAAACAGTTAAATGATCGGATCGAGTTCAACCTTGTCACGAAGCCTTTCCCTGCATGTTAAACATTACCGAAACACATTATCAAATGATCATGCCGTGGCGCAAGTTTCATTGTTGATACTCGCGGGTTACTCGATCATTGGTTAGTACATATATTGGTTAATACATATATATATATAGATAAGGATGATAAGATTTTGGAAAATTAAGCAGACACGGAACTTTTCTGCTGTTTGCCAAAATCCACAAATATCCATTTTTAAATTCGTTTAAATCCGCTTGCATGTTGACTCCGTTTTTCATTAAATTTTTAGAAAGATAAGTTTTGGAATTCTCCATTTCGAGCTTGTAGCTTAGAAAAAAATGTTTCATATTTGTTTCTAAATCCTTTATATTATAACCTGTTCATAAATTAAGTAATGGAGAACATCAATATCAGGTGTTGAGAGATTGAGACTAATTTTCAGAAATGATGAAAAATAACATAGGATTACTTTTCCACCAGCAAGAGGGAGAATGCAGCTAGTATGCGATCTTTCTGCATATGGCATCACAAGAATGTGATTTTGTTCAGTTTCGATGATTTTAAGTTTTTCTTTTAAGTAAATATTACCTTTTATTAGAAATATAGAGCAAACTTTCGAAATTATGTTTATAACCTTCAAATGAACAGAACTCGGAAAAAAGCTTGCAATTTTTCTAATTCTTTGTAATAATATGTATGAAATGCTTTCAGATTCTTTAAAAGTTTCCCCTCTCTGATTTCTAGATATGGATGGAGTTATTGAAGCGATAGTTGCCGTGTTCAACTTAGTGAGAAGTCTCGGGGACGTGGTGAGGGTGGAGTTGGCGGCCAGAGATCAAGGTAAGGAAACACTTCGTTCGCCATTTACTTCATTCAGAACTTTTTTTAACACTAGAAAGCCTGAAATTTTATGTATTAGTTTCATCATGTTTAGTATCTGGGGTTAGTGTTAGTTTTTTTGGCTAAATTCTTCTAAAAATTTTCCTGGGCGAGTCCACCTGCCCGATGCACCTTCTTAATAATAACTAACTAAATAAAAACTTCGTACGTTATTATTTTCAGCTTTTCTGTCTTTACTTGCCAAAAGGTAGAGCTAGTACCATTGATCTCTTCAAGAGCCATGGCTGCGGTTTGGCTGGTAAGCAATCGGTACTGTTTTTGTTCAGCCGATGGATATCCAAATGCTACAGAAAAAGCTACAGGTTAAACTAGAGTGAATAGAAAGAAATACGCCGCCATTCTATATTAGCTACCAGTTTGTTTGGCACTCTTGGCTACCTCAAGAGGTTTCCCACCTCCAGCTCAGTCACTTCTTATGCCCGGCTGATGAGTGCTAGTAAGCATGACACTGCAGTCCTCGGCTGGAAATGACTGCGCTGGGTGTGTATTTCATGTATTTCTGCGTTAGCCCTGGCTATAGGGCGGTAACTTACTGAAAATAGAGTGAATGGCATTTGTTTTATGCTACAACAATTACGTGAAAGGAAAAAAAAATCTTTTTTTATTGTAGAATTGCGTAGGATTCCACTGTGGCTCCTCCCGTCTTTCTAAGTATATGGATCAATATTTACAGTACTATGAGGCGAATCATTGGCTGATCAAAAAATCATTCAAATAGTGACATATAATGAAAAGTCAAAGCGTTCCATTAAACAACGTTAAATATTTTTCTCCGAGTTATTGAATAACAAACTACGCGAGGCCCAATCAAAAAATCATTCAAATAGTGACAGTTATAGAGCCCCCTCCGTCTTTCTAGTGTCAATCAACCAACTAGAGTGGCATTGGTCGGAAAAAATCGGAAATTTAGAGAAACAAAACCCGGTTTTCTTCTGAAGAGGTTTATCGTAACTCAGAAAAAAAATGAATTTTTATAATTTCTGCCACACACAAAAAAAAAAAAAAAATGTATTCTCATGTATAATCTTTACAATGCCTTTTTTGTGTAATTATTTATGTATATATTTTAATGTCTATCACCCTTTATGAAAGCACTTTATCAGGGCAGGTCATGAGACAATTTCGTTATGTACTGAATTGTTCTGAGCTACTTTTCTTTCTAAAATTTAATATATTCACAGGACAAAATTAATATCAAATAAACGAAATGTTTTAAGTATAAATATTAATATAATTTCATTTAATTACAGATCTATTTAAATCAGACACAGACACATTAAATAAAAATATATTAAAATTTATATACACTTCAATCAACACACTTCAAGGAAAAAAAAGAAGTTTTGTTGAAAGTCTTGCGATTTAAAAAAAAAAACTGCATTAAATGATTACCCAATTTACTAAATTCACATCCTATTCAAAAGTAACAGTTGAAGGAAATTATGACTAAATTTGGATAATTTTTTGGTGTAATCAAAAAACTATTGACTGATAGAACACAAAAAAGCTAATCTTTTTTGCATTACATTTCTGATAATAAAAAATAACATCAACTGTTAATAGAGGCATTTTTTTCTGATTACGTGATGTTTATTTTTTGTCGTCCAGAATACATTTGCCCAATTAGATTGTGTTATCGTATAGTAGGAAAAGTGTGTATTTCATTGGTCGCCAAGGAAAATAATAGAAAATGTTACTAGTGTACAAATTTGTCCTGCGTGTCCTAAATGTTGTCCGGAATCAAGCCAGCTTGACGAGACTAGTTGGCGTGAAATGGAAAAGTAAAGAATAATGTTCGATCGCGAGTACTCCTATTGTATTACATAGTGCTAGCAGCCTTAGTTTGCGTATTGTGTAAACATGCACAAGTAAAGCGCTAAAATCGCTATTATAGGTTATATGCTATTATATTGGCATGGTGATTGCCGAGTCAGTAACTTTTATAGAAATAGGGATGTCTAATATTAAAATGGTCCCTACAAATATTACAAGTTAACTTAATAGGAAACAATTTGTGTGGTGATTTTAAATAGGGGTTTCCGAAGATACTAAGACAACTGACTTGGTTTTACATGAGATCTCACACCTTTTTGCGGTGGAGGCGATGCTTTCATTTTCGCACATTTTATGCTTTTTGGGATTTTTTTTCAGTTGTTCGATTGAAGAATTTAAAGTTCTTGTCATTATCCAAAAAGATATTTAAAGATTCCCCCCCCCCCCCGGATGATAGAGCAAACATTCAAAACTTTTGGGACAATTAAATTTCGTCTAATTCGTCTTATAACGCGTTTCATAATGTTATTATCAGCAGTTGCGTAGCTACACTTTCTACCGCCAGGGGCTGTTTCTCAATCTGCCGCCCTTTTTGTTGGGAAGTAGTTGACACATTAGAGTCAAAAGTATTTAAATAAAGAAGAAAATATTTGTTTTCCTTATTTTTCTTGCAGAAGAAAAAAAAAGTAATTTAGAGCCCTGGCAAAACATTTCAAAAGTAACGTCAAATTGCGAAATTTTAAGCAATTTTTAGAAACGCTCATAAAAAAAAGTTGCTTGGAACTCCCTTCATTTTTTTTTCTAAACTAAAATTAGTTTTATGCATTCTTAAGTGAGATGTGAAGGGATGGTGTGGGCGTTATCCCTTGGAAATGTTTCGAGACCAAATTTGGGATGATTCTTTTTTACTTATAGTGGTCGAAATATAAAAGGTCTTCCCCAGAGATCATTTTACTAATTAAAAATATTTCCTTAAAATGAATAATTAAATGTGAAACACATTGTATAAAGGAATTAGTTGATATAATGCAGTAGTACAAGCAATTATTATTCGAGTTGTACATATTTGTTTTATGAAATGAACATAAAAATTCATTCTGTCTTCGTGAAAATTTTGTAGTCAGTGGCCAATCAAAGCGATTGTTGAAACAGATAATGCTATCCTGAAAATGAGCAGGAAATCGCCCACCAATTGAGACCTCTTTAATTTTACTCTTGGTGTCACTTTCCTTTAAAAAAGGTTTTTTTTTTCTTTTAATACGGTGGTTTCCTCAGAACTTAAAATCCATTGCTTCATCATTTAACGAGAGGTTGGGAAATTTGTTTCCTCAGTAATGGTTAACCTTGATAGCAAAAAACAAAACATGGTCCCTTACTTTACACTCCCCCTCTCTCAGCCTGAAGGTTCAGACGAAGGAAGAGAAAAATCAGACAATAGTGCTGAGATATCCACAATAAAAACGCATGTTTTGCATTAGAGTAATTGTATTATCATAGTCGTACTAAAACTTTACAATTCCAAGTTTTTTTTTTCTTTTTTTCTTCCAGTAATGCATCAGAAGCATGATTTCCCTATTGAGAAAACTTGTTAAATTTTTTCGCATTAAAAGTGTGAAATTGCCGTCCCTCAAAAAGTGCCGCCCGGGGCGGACCGCCCCAACCGCCCCTCCCTAGCTAAACAGCTGTATCAGGATTGGCAAGTCTTTGATAGTTGGTGGTTTAATCCGGTTTTTTACAGTGGTTATTACAGTCAAGTCAAAAAGCCCTTTTTGACATAATTGTCAAAACCCTAAATTTGTGTCTGAAACCTGACTGAAATTTATATAAACAATAAAATTACCCTGGCAAACTATTCTTGGTGCATTAAATTTTGATTTCATACTCTGATGGAAATTTTTTTGATTGTTTTACCTTTTTTAAAAGTGCAAAATTAAAATTCACAATGTTGATTCAACAAGTTGTTTGTCTTTAAAATGAAAGAGATGAATAAAAGAGCTACTTTTAGCATACAATTTCTTTTATCAATAGTAGTACATTAAATAATAACTGCTGATTTCTAGAAAAAACAATTTGTGTACACCAAGTACATTTATAAGTTCCAGTTTGGAATGGATTAATCCAGAAATAAAAAAAAATCTTTCAATTGGTGTTGAATAGCCTATTTGTTTTTCTGCGTGTAGATTTTTAAACGTTTTCACCATACTCTTGCTGAGAAATAATGACCTGAGATGTAGCTTTCAGGATAATTGTAGATTCAACTTAAAAAGCTGTTGAAACAAATGAATTTGGTTGTATTTCAAGCTAATAGTTGTTCATTAATGAAAAGAAAATATTTATATGTGTTCACTGACAAAGTTAATTATAAAAGATTAAAAAAATAGTATCTAAAGAATTTAAATGATTTATAATCAACCACATTTACTGCTGTTCAACTTAGTTTTATTTTTACATGAAAGAAAAAATGACATTACCACATTACGTAAGTCCTGACACAGAAGGAACTGATAAAAATACTTGAAACTAATGATTCCAATTATTAAAAGTTTAAAAAGAACTATGAAATCTCGATTTAATTTTTAGTATTCTTAACTATTTTTACAACATTGTAACGATTGGAGTACGCTTCTCCAAATGTGGGAATGTGGTAAGGAAGAGGAGAGAACGTCGTTCGAAGAGAGAGGGGGGGGGGGGGGGGGCAGTTGACCCCCAGGTCCCTCTAGGCAAGGGAGATTGTAATTTTCTTCTCGCGGAGAGCCAGAAGGGTTTTGCTGGCTTTCATCAGGCCAGCTCATAATAATCAACCTATCTTCATCATCCTCATCATCAAATGTAATCACGAACTACAAATAAACTGTCATATGACATCACGCTGAACTCTATTGACACCAGTGGTTCCCAATCTTTTTCAAGTCACGACCCCCTTTCACCAACTAAAAGACCCGCGACCCGCTCTGCGTCTCCCCATTTATAAATATACATTATGTGCGCGCATGCGCATATTTTACATTATAACTCAAAGTACTTGAGGTTTTATTTATGCTTTCTATGTTTTTTAATTTCTACAATGGCTGCACAATTGAAGAATAAAAATATTGCTTCTATAATGTTAAACACATACATTTCGACACTTTTAAAACTCTTGCGACCTTAGAGTGGCGAATGCAGATTTGGTTTTCGGAAGAGCAGGGGTCATACAAATCTTATATAGTATTATTTAGTGTTCGCAAACTTTTTCGTTGAAGTGAATGATGGCATTTTCTTTTAGGAAGGCAGTCGCGATTTCAAAAAATTCGGAGGAGGGCTTTTGGCAGCCACTAAATTTTTCTTCAAGCGTATGTATAGCAAGAGAGATAGTCCAGTTTTTTGCTTCGAAGGGGGGGAGGGGGAGAAGTCATTACTAGCATATGAGCAATCAAATTATGAGAAACGCGTTATTTAAGCGAAGATATTTAACAATATGAATCTACAGTAGTAAGTTTAACATTCGCGAATGTACCCCCCCCCCCTCAATATGTTCAAATTTTCTTGAAATTGAAGCCCTGAAATGGAAGTTTTTAGACGATTTTAACGATAGGGATGGAAGGGAGGATCGGGGATGCTCTATTATGAAAATGAGATTTCCTAAACAGCTCAGTTGTAGACCATCTTTGTTGTAGTTAAAAGAAGAGAAATAATTCTAGCGACATATTCCCGGAAATACTTTGAATTTAAGTGTCTAAACAACCGCAACTATAGGCTATATTTGTAAACGTTAGAAAAAAGTTTGAACTCGGAGCCTTTTTCTGGAATTGAAGTCACAAACACCAAAGTTGACACAAGTTTCAATGGTAGAAAGGACTTTGAGGACTCCCAAGAATGTTTTCAAAATTTAAGTTGAAGAACACACTAGACCACACAAGGAGACTAATTGCTAAATTGTAGCTGAAAAACGGTCTGCCGTAGAAAGTTATGCGAGATACATACGCACATACATAAGGACGTCACGAGATAACTCGTTGTAAAAAAACTCGGGGCTCGTTCTTGTGGTCAGGTTGAAAAAAAAACTAATTCTTTCGGGAGTGAGCAAAATGGAAATTTTTGATATCCGATTTTTCAGTAAAAATTTTCTCGCGAATACGATACTTCCTTTACTATGTTAAAGGAAGTAAAAGGTTTTATGTAGATTTCTCCTTATCCAGACGTTTTCGAAACGGTACGAAGAAAAGTTTTAATTTATTTTATTTTTACTAAAAGTGCCTCTCCCATTTTTTTTTTTTTTTTTTTTTTGTACAGATCTTTCAGACAAAATAAATTTTCTTTTATTCCAATTTCCCCCGAATTAGGGGGCAAACTGACACGTTTCCCCATCTCGGTTCCGTACTTTCATTTTTTTTTCTATTTTTAAATTAATGATTTATTTTCGATTTTTTTCTTTTACTGTTTTAGGCTCTAGCACAACTTATACAATGCATTTTTTTTTAAATGTTTTATTCAACCTATTGCCTACACTGTTAAAAATTCAGGAAGATTTTCTGGTAATTGTTACTGTAAAATTGCATCGCTAACGCATCGCTGATTTTTACGTTAATTTATACCGGAGAAATAAGCGATCCCAGCGCCAACTGGTTGCTGTGGCCTACCGAGGAAACCGTAAAATTTTACAGTAACATTTGATTTTTACTTTAATAATTACTGGCAACATGGATGCCAGTAACAATTACCGTAAATTTTCCGGAAAATTTTCAACAGTGTACTATTTCGGAAAAGCGGGATTGAAAATGACGTTTAACTTGCAAAAAGGCTTCAAACTGTTTTCGTCATTGAGGTTGATGTGCAAGACTTAATCCATTAGTTCGTTAGAATTTGTAAGTTTGTATATTGCAAGATGTAAAATGAAATGTTTAACGTATTTTTTCTTTCTGTCCACAGTGATTGCAGGTCTCAGGGAGGAGCTGAGGGAGGAAAGGGAAAGAAACAGGCGTTTCAGGGAAGAGGTTGTTCGAAATGTGAACAACCTCCACCAGGCCACCTTCCACAGCGGTAAGCTGAAGCTTTTAATTTTAGAAAAACACAAGTTCTTGTAGTCGAGAATAATTTTATCAAGGTTTTTTTTAAAGTAATTCATAACAGTAGATAGTCGGCATTTTTGTATAATTTCTGCGAAATGTTTCCAGAGCTTTGTAGTCTCTGAATTTTCCTCAACCCTCTCATGCACGACTCGCAAAATACTATCTTGCTATATTTATGCTCCGAAAGCTTTTGCTTACATCATTGCTTCATTTCTACAATCACCGTAGTTTATCGTTACTCTTTTTTTTCTGTATTCTCTCTCCAATATGCTACGTTAACTAATAGAAGAAATGATTTTTTTTTTGTCGATTTAAGCCCATGTACCAAGGAAAATTTTGGGATTGAACCTGTGGTTCACTGAAACTGACAAACGCACAACAAAAATGACCTTCCAGGTGGTTGCGCCATTTAAGACCATAGCGAAGACGTCCTAGCTTTTTGAGATTCAACATAACGTTCGAAATTCGTTCTGTGTTTTCTCAGTCTTTGAAAAGACGAACGTCTTAATTCCGAGTCCAAAGTCTTGTATTCGTACACTGAATGGAGAAACTCAAAGAGCCATTGTGACGTCATATGCAGTAAATAAATATGTAATTTTGAGGGAAGTAAAGGTAGTCTAGTGAACAAATCATTGAAAATAACAAATTTTTTTCTTCAATTTTAAAATTTTCACTGTATTTATAAAGTGATATTTTCATTTTCTGCGTCAGTGATATTTAAGTTGGAGCCGATACTCAGAACTGAGTAGGTCGCTTATTCCCTTTTGAGTCAATTTTACTTGGGGAAAAAAGAAGCACGTAGAAGATTCCATTTTTTTGCAAATTATTTTTAACATATATACATTATGATTTCGAAGAAAGCCTAACTTTTGTAAAGTCACAAAGCGACTGGAATACGTAAAAAGCAGAGAAATTCTGCTACATTTTGAATTATTTATTCATTCGCGATCATAATTTAAAGCAAAAAAAATTGGTTTCTCTTTTTCGTTTGCTTTATTTTTCAACATCGACTGCAGGACTAAAATTATATATTTTGTACACGAAATTCAATTTTATCCAAGTGTTATGTCTTTACTTCAGAGCCAGACTAACGTAACTCATATTATTCCTATTCGGAGGAGAGCGGAAAAACTTTTGTCTGGTCCATATAAAGAATGAGGCTGGTGCTTTTATGCTGGTTAATTATAATATATATACATATTGTTTTTACTTACTTTATAATCACTCAATGTGGGATAAGATGCTACATATAAAGCCGTAATAACCTGAAAATGGTCATTTTTAGCCTTATGTTAGTCTAGCTCTAAGGTGCAGATATTTTAATTGAAAAAAATCAATAATTAAGTAATATGTCAATCGTCAGACGAATGCAGCTGTTTCAAGCTTACAGAGAATCCCTTTTATCAGTGAATTTTTATTTGTCTTGTCAAATTCAACGTATATTTTTTAACCTGTAATTTCATACAGCAAATATAAATTAACTAAATGTATCAACTTCTAAGTGAAATGAATCGCTCAATTATATTACTACTTGAATCTGCACTGTTGGAAACGTAACTGCAGTACAACGTCCAAAATCCGAAGTAGTTGGTCGTTCAGATTTTCGAAATCAACCAAGAAAATACTGTTTGGAAAAAAAGGCCAGCATTACAATAAACAAAAAAGCGGTTATGCAATATGTACGTACATACCATATAATGTGATACATAACACTGCACTGTATAATTACATTTTTTTTTCACGAAATTAAACAAATGTTACTCACTATTTACTGGTCAAAAGTGACGTTTCATTGCAATATTGTATTTACTCTGAGTAATTATACAGTAATTTAACATAGGCAATTAAACGAGCGTCTGACAAGTAGACTTGACACAAAAAAGTGTAGTTAACTTTTGTAAGGAAAAAATGACTTACATTCACTTTTAAAAAATCTCTGATTTTCGACCGAAGGAACTTTGAAACTATTTCCCTTCCTGCCAAGTCCTTAGTCCGCTTCACTAGTAAAAAATGCGCTCGATTTCTTCCGATCTTACTTTTGACATTCTACAGTATGCATATATAATGGCACTATTAAACAAAACTACAACTGCCGTCACTTCTCGTGTTTAGGCGTTCATTTCTTCCTCGTCTTCAAACCTTTGAAGAATCTCTTATATCATAGTTCTCATATTTCTGTGGTCAGGGTTAAATTTTGAATAATATTGGAATATGCTTAAGAAAAAACTAATTTTTTTCCGAACAAAAAAAAAAGTTGCCTGACAGCAATGTAATATATTAAATCCGTCTGAATTGTAGCATCGCCTGTGGTATGAAACAATAACTGTGTAGTTTGCTATGAGATGAAATCAATCATTCGAAACGTTTCAGAAATTTAAGTTCCTTCTTGACAAAGGAAAGGTCAGCTCTGGTACTTTTATTTCATTTGGAGTAGCTGCGATTGACATACATATTGCTTATTTATGTTCTAAAAAGTAGAACGCTCATGTACTTTTTCTAATAGAAATTAAGACAGATAAAGCTTTATATTTGATGCAATTTTTTGTTTTCCTTCTTTTCCACAGACGCTCCCTGGGAGGAAGATCCCAGCCCACCCCCCAGCCCCGATGACGACGACACCTCCTCCATGGAGGACGATGCCTCCACCTCCATGGAGGTGGACGATGATGATGATGATGATGACGATGATGATGACGACGACGGCGGAGAAGCCCCCGCTCTCCTGGACGTGCCCGGAGCCCAAAGTCCAAGGGTTTCCGGGGCCCCAACTTCAAGACGTCGAATGTGGGGAGCCACCACGTCCAGGAGGCAGTCAGGTATTTTTAACCCTCCTTTTGCTCCATCAGACTCCCCAGCGCCGGAAGGAGGCCGCACAGAGGACGCAGCCCCTGACACGCCCGTCTGCCCGGTGATCATCACGGTGACTCAACCGACTCCGCCCGAGGAGGGATTTACCGAGCAGAACGGGGCTCAGGAGGAGGAGGTGGATGAGCAGCGCGAGCCGGACGACGACGACCCAGGGAGGGACGGATCAACGGACGCTGCCCTGCACGCCGATCCCGCGGACCCCCCGCCCGACGACGACGACGACGAGGACGACTCGTCTCCACCGAGTCCTCCCCCGCCGCCGCCTTCGTCGGGCTTGGGGGCCCGAGGGACCCGCGTGCGCCGGCAGGTGCAACTTTACCAGGCGCCCGCCGACTCCCTGCGCCGCCGCCCCCGGCTCCCGCCTCCCAGCCGCCGCCCCCGCCGTCGTGGAGACGTGCGGGATATCCGCAGGGTGCGGCCCTCCCCGAGTCCGCCTTCCAGCGACTGAGGAGTGGGGGGGGGGATCGATCCGCTCTCAATTCTTTTGGCATTTGCTCGAGATAAAAGGCATTGCATGGAAACGTAGCACGACTGCACTTATGCGTTTAGGGGTTTTTGGGACCGTACCCTTATCTCACAGGGGATTTGAGAGTGCTGTCTGCAGACCATGATAGACTTTTAGAGCTGTTTCCTCATCCATATGAAAACTTTTAGCGACTATCCTTATCTTTTTGGAAAATTTCAGGAACTATGTGCTTTGATCAATGAGACTTTTAGGAACTGTGTCCTAAAAGTCTCAATGTCTGTCCATGTCCATATGTCCATGTGTGAAACTTGATGGATTTTTTGAGGAACTAAGTTTATCCTCATGTAAGTGCATTTTCGGTCCTTCGGGGTTTTTTTTTTCTTTTTTTTTAAAGAGTGCGTAAAGACATTAAACTAATCCAATATCTGTTGATTTACGTCCTCGTTCCCATTCATACAAAATAGTGCTTCTTCATCCAGTCATTTATTAGTTCTTTCATTAACGTGGAACAGAGAAACCATTTGTTCTTTTATTCACAGAGTATTAGAAAAGTTATTCGTTTGTTTACTCAATCACATTCAGTCGTCACATTTGACAAACGATTAAATGTGATTACTGAATGTGAATGTAAATGAATAAATAACTGTTTGAATGTATTTTGAATGAAATAACACATTAACGATTGAACCGAAAATGCACTTTCATGCGGATAAACTCAGTTTCACAAAAAATCATCAGGTTGCAGTCACAGTTCCTAAAAGTCTCATTAATCTAAGCATACAATCCCTGAAATTTTCCAAAGAGATAATGATAGTCGCTAAAAGTTTTCACAGGAATGAGGAAACAGCTCTAAAAGTCTTCTTCATGGTCTGCAGACAGTACTCTCAAATCCCCTGTGGGATTCGGGTACAGTCCCAAAATGCCCCTGAATGTGCAGGGGCAGTTGTGCTCCGTTTCCATACAAAGGTTTTCATCAAGAGCAAATGTTAAGGGGGTCCGGGACACAAAAATCGTCAATGTTTGCATTTTTTTAGCATTTGAAAAAATAAATTCCATTTTTTTTCTTAAAAGGACGTTCGAATCTTGTTTCTATCTTAATTAAAATGACAGATATAATTTTTTTTTTTTGCCTGCATTTACATAGTATTATATTTAACGTTAAAACTTTAAACGCGTTTTTCTCCATGATGCAATTTTTTCCCTATTTTTCGCACTCAAACTCTTATGTCAAGAACTGATAAAGTAATGAAATTTAGAGCATATTTTTTTCAAACAGTTTACTTTAGTTTTTATTCGTCAAATTTAAAAAAAAACTTTTTTGCAAAAAATATTATTTTTTTTAAGTATCTTTAAATTTTTCAAAATTTTTCTTCAAATATTTTTTATTTTTATTGAGTAAATACTTTGGAAATCGCCGAACAAAAATTAAAGCTTCGATATTTCTATTTAATTTTTTGAATAAAAATTGAAGTTTGACCGAGAATATTTTGAGTTTTAGCAATTTAAAGAACCCCATTTAAAAAAAAAAAAAAAAAGCTTAATGTAAATGAAAAATTTTTTCAAAAAATATTTGTTATGATTTCGTTAATTAAATAGCTGTTGAATCAGTGCGGAAAATTTCAAAGCTCTGAACTGTTTAATAAAACCTTTTTCAAAATGTGTCCCGGACCCCCTTAAAAGAATTTCGAGTGGATCGATGTTGATACTGCCTGACTCAGGGGGAGAACTTTGCATTATCATCGCACATTAGGGGACCATGTAGAAAAAGTGAAGGTGCAGCGAATTACTTCGCATTTTTCTTTTTAGTGAGGCTTCATAAAAGCTATTTTGGATCAAGTTGATCTCTGTCCACCTTTTATTTCTGAGTGCTGGAAGAATCATAACTTTTAAAAACCTTAAAATTTTTACTCTTTATTCTGGTACTTCGCATCTTATACCATTTATAATTTTCTTCATAATTTGTTACAAGGACTGAAAAATGTTGATAGTTGCAAAGGAAATCATCGTATTGGCAAATATCTAAATGTCTGAAATAGTCTTGTTATAATTTTTTGAAAAGGCTTCCAACTTCTTCATCAAATTTTAATTTGCTGCATCACTCAATAGTAACAACATTTACACAGCATTTCAAGGAACCTTCTCTGAAATTAGTATTTTGTTAGAGATGCCCACTGCTGCGAACTTAATGCATACTGTGGCGAATAACTTAAAAAAAAAAAAAAAACGGAAAAATGAGATGAAATATTAGAATTTCTCGGGAGCGTTTTCCGGTCTTGAAATAGTGTTCGCATCTTGCACTCTCTCTTAACTTGGAACTTCGTTGCCCAGCTTCGTCCTGAAGCAATTTCAGATCAAAACTTCTCGACAAGAACATTTAAATGTACAGTCGGATCCCGCTACAACGCGATCCGACTTACGCGAAATGGCTATAACGCGAGTTTTTCATGAGTAATGAATTTTTTAGTGCGGACACAAATGACTCGCCTGCAACATGAAATTTTTCGGAAAAGAGCGGCGGAGAGTTAGAATGGGCTTCGTTGACACTAAATATTGCTTTTGGGAATGGACTTTCATCCCTTTATCATCACTGAAAGCGGAAGTTCACCCACTGTATTAGTCTAAACAACACTTTGCTTTAATTTATGTAAATAACCGCTCCGATTCTTAACTTTTTTTCATTTTGCATAGGAACGTTGGTAAAATACATTCTGATAACATTCTGATCGCGCTGCATAAACCATCTTCATTTTTTAAATTATAAATATATTTACTACATACTGTTAAGTGCTATAATAATGCTACTGTAGGTAGCATACTGCTTTATTTTAAATTTATCTCCCCCATTGATCATTGATTTTTTGCTAAATTACAGAATTTTATGTCAAATAATAACGCTTATTCTAAAATACAGAAAAAGTCGGTTCTTTGTAAAAGATACAGCAATATATAGTTAATAAATGGTTTGAAAGAATATGAGGGGGTTTACAAACGTCTGAAACAATTGGGTATGCTTATAAAAACATACCTCGTTCCACAACGCGAAATTCCGACTTACGCGAGGTGTCTTAGAACGCAATCCCTCGCGCAAGTCGGGACTCGACTATACTCGAGTAAAATTTTAAGCTAATGTTAGCTAAAGCTAACGTTTTCTGTTCTTAGTCTCATTTCTGTGCTGTACTTAGAGTTGAAGAATTTATTATGTAAAGCAAATCTTGGCCATTAACCAACTAGTAAACAATATTATGCTCGCACATATCTAGTTTATGTCTGATAACCATATGTATCAGAGATAGAGAACAGTAATTAGGTATGTGGGTTTTCTTGGGAAAAAAACACAATCCGGCTCTTTTTGCATTCAAAATCGAATTTTTAGAGCATTACTATTCTTTTACGTTTCCAAAAACTTCAAATCGCCTGTTTTTATCCCATTTCATGATAATGTCTGTGCTTGGTATTAAATTTCTCACTACTGTCAACAGCATTTTTATTAAGTGGACATTTTAAAGCTATAACTTTTGTAGAAGTGAAACAAAACTTGAATTTCACTAAAATATAGTTAGATAGTAGACTTTACTCTATCATTCAAATCACAAAGTTGTTTCACCGTTTAAGGTAAGTTCAATCGAGTAAAATGCTTAAACTCGTAAGCAAACGTGAAATTAATTAACCAGTACTTGTTGTTGGTTTCATATGAGCCGAAGTTTATGTTTATACTTTTACTTCTCATGACTTAAGATCAAAACTAATCTAACTAACATTTTTTTTTTTATCACGGCTGGAAAATTGTATGTTTTTCATTAGTCGCAAAAAATACTTGTATGTATGTGCTAACTTAATTTAAAGATGGATTTTTTGAATAATTTATTTAAATGTGAAATCTATTTGATGCTATGAATATAGATTTAAGTGGACTTGATACCTCTAAAATGAAAAAAAAAAGTAGGTTTTGCAATTACTTAAAGATATGAATTAATTGCAGAAATTTTGTGTTTGTTCTTAATTTTTTCCACTGTAAAGTTTTTCCTCACGCACAAAGATTTATAAAAATGTTTACGTTTTTTTGAAGCAAAACATTTTTTAATTGATAATCTTTATTTATTTATTTTTTTTGTTAAATGTTAGTAAAAATTGTAAAATATATTTAAAAACCTTGTTGCATAGGTATCAAGTCCCATGAGAACAAACATTTTAAAACTTTATCAATTATGCATTGCTCATTTAATTTAAACTCCCCATATTGAATTTCAAAATCTGTAAGTGAAAGCATCAAAAAAAAAAAAAAAAAAAAAAGAAAAAAAAAGAAAAAAAAATAAAAAAAAAAAAAAAAAAAAAAAAAGAAAAAAAAAAAAAGAAAAGAAAAAAAAAAAAAGAAAGAAAAAAAAAGAAAAAAGGAAAAAGAAAGAAAAAAAAAGAAAAAAAACAAAAAAAAAAGAAAAAATGAAAAAAGAATGAAAAAAAAAATATATAAAAAAAATTAAAAAAATAACCCAAAAAATGGGTAAAAAAAAGAAAAAATGAATGAAAAAAAAAAGAAAAAAAAAAAAAAAGGAGAAAAAAAAAGGTGCTTTCATTTATAAAACGTACTTGTAACCGTGAAAACTGTATTGGTCTACTGGAACCTTGCTGGTATGGGAGTTATTATTATTGTGAACTTTTAATGGAAATTGTAATCATTAATATTGTATTAGAATGATTTTGAATTACCAATTTTTTTTATCTGTGTCACATGTCTTAAGTAGTACGGAATAATATGAAAATATTATTTCGTTTTCTAGAACACAACTATTTAAAATTCTTTAAAAAAATTTAAATGTTTAATATTGTTGTGCTAACATCAAAGTATAGATTTGATTTTCTTTCTGTTACTTTCTTTCAATGAAATTGCTTGAATTTTATTAATTTAAAGTTCTCTGAAATGGAGAAATAAAAATTTTATGGCCCATGGTACATGGGTTGGTTCCAGACACAGGGGTTGAATACTGGATTAATGTTTTTCAACATGAAATCTTTAATTCGTGGAGCCATCATTAATCTTTTATCGAAATATTTTATCGCAAAAAAAAGCATTTAAAAGTAATTTAGTATTTTTTCTAAAAGAAAAAGTATAGAAAATGTCAAACCATATTACTTTTTTGCAGGATCAATTATTTCCTTTAAAAAGCTAATTAATATTTAAATTTAAAGAATTCGCAACTGTCAAACATCTTGTATCTCTTGAACGTGAGCATTTTTAGTGTCCTTGTACTCAGGAGAAGAAGTGGACCCGCCAATCTGTGATGCAAGCCTCCGGAGAGGCTGAATTTTTAGTGCCTTCCTGCATGTTAAGTGCCAAGGGATCCGAGTCTTACAAGTTTTCCTGCTAGTTCAGATCCTCTGAAGACTGTATTGTGGAAAAGTCCAGCACCAGAGAGGATACGAGCCCCATCCTTGGGAGATCTGAGCCTCCGGAGAGGCCGGTCTCGTTCCAAACTGTCCTGAGACGCAGTAACAGCTGTGCTCCTCCACAACTACAGCGCAGCTCCCTGACGCCTTGAGGCCATGAGGTTGATGGACTGGTGTTAGTGCACTATATACTCTGCACTACATCTTGGCTCGTGCACGTGAAAGCTGTTTGCGGCTCGACAGTACCTCTCTCAGCCAGGCCATTGGAGTTGTTCCCACTCTTCGCCGTGAATGGTTGATTCTTCACTTGTGCTGGAAGAATGACTCGGATCCCTTTAAATGCTGTGCACATAAATAGACTTCCAGACTCCTGCAGACGTTAATACTGAAAGGTGCTTTAGTACCTTGTTTTCGATAACGTCTTTCAATTGAATTGCAATATAAAAAGATTGTCTTCATCAAATATGTTGCCACGGCCAGAATTTCTGTGTCTTCAAATTGATATTTTCCAATGTCTATGAACAGACTTATTTATTGACTACAATACTATTTGTAAAAAAACCATGAACTGATTTTCTTGTAGAACTTTGATATTCTGTTCCTTAATTCATCTTGGAACGTTGCTAAAGTCTTTCGAAACGTATGGCAAATTCTGGACAATTACTGTTACTGGGAATACTTTTGTAACTTGGTAGCTCCATGTGTTTTCTTGTTCAATAGACATTTTCAGCTGCTTTTGTAAAATGCACTTTTCTGTCTCTGAAGTACTAATATTTGCACAATGCAATTATTAATTAACGCTTGTAACTGCAAACTAATTGTATCACAGTTTGTATGAAATTTGCAGAATATTTTGATAATGCTTTTTTACTTATGTATAACAGCAATGCATAATTTAAGTTTGATTTATTTTTGTTTTCTTAAATTTACAATTGCTTAATTTTAAACTTTTATTAAAGTTTTTCCAAATGTTAATTTTGTTAAATTCAAGTCCCTTAAAGGGACAATATATTTAATGATTTTTCTTTACGTTTCATTCTGCGACATTTTTTCCGGTTTCACTGAATGTAATAACAAGTGTCAATTACCTCAGCAAAGATTAATCAATGAAGTACAATTTTCCAGTTCATAAGCATTTAAGAAACTTAATTCTTTTTTTTCTAATTACAAGTATGTTATTGTAATGGTAATTGTGTCATATTTTCGACACAATTAAAGAGTCATCGTATCAAATATTTTGATATTTCTAATATTACTAACGAATATTTCTAATTAACATTTCTAGTGTTTCTAATGAACGGTTCCGACAAGATACGGACTGACCTTTAGAATTATTTCTTCTCAGTAAGTGATAAAGTGTTTTTTGACTTGGATTTCATTTGGGTTACTTTCGTGACACTGAAACGAGGGCAGCCTAAATAACGTTTCCATGTCTTATTCATCTTCTGAAGAAGAAAAAAATGTTCTCAAGTTCAGGCTCAATCTTATCGAAGACACATTATATCTCTATCAAGTCATTGTCAAAATATATGCTTTGACTTTAATACAATCATTATCATTGTTCTATCTTCTCAATTAGACACTCTATATCAAAACATTACAAGGAGTACTGGTTAATTTTGTTTCGTTTTTGCGTATATGTCTCTTTAAACGGTGAACAAGAATTCGGAGTTATTCATTATAATTAAGTAAAATTGAAAGCAAAACTAAAAAGAGCGTTTTGTGTGTTTTTTTAAAAAGTTTTAAAATTGTCACGAACGTATTTCTTAATCTTAAATGGGATCAAAACAGCAGTAAAAGTTCATTTAAAATATAATTTTTAAATGAACAACTAGTTATTTTACTTTGTGCCGCGTGATGAAGTTTTGTTCATGTTCAATTCCTTAAATTTTTGGAACTAATCTTAGTTCTCATAAATAAAAACAAAAGTGAATGCAATGTTTTTGTACATTTTTCGGCATCAGCAAACTATTGGTTTATTCCTTTTTTTTTACATTAATAGTTTTTTCTACCCTCTTCGATGGTTTTTTGTTCAAAAACTAAACAGCTTATTTCTGAAAACGTTAGTACAACAACTGAAGTGTACCGGTCATTACCTGGGTAAGAAGGAAATTTTGCGTATTTACTAAAATTTTTGCGGATCTTTTCAACCCTGTTTTTTTTTTTTTTTTTTTTTTTTTTTGGAGCTGCTCTTCACTAATTTCCTTAGCTTTTACCATAACAGATTAAAGGAATGAAGAAATTCTCAAATTATTTTATTCATTGACAAAAGCTTCAACGTACCATGTATTAAACCTTGTTTTTAAATTTGAAATATCTGCAATATTATGGTAAATTAACCTCTTTTTCAATTGATACAGCACAGAAATTGACACATAAACTTCTACAGAGCTTCAGTAATGGGTGTGCCACTACATCAGAAAGTCGATAAGTTAAAATTACAACCAGAAGAGGGTGCACGAGCTTCACCATGGAGAGTTTTAAGTGGATTTGACTGAGGCGATTGTCATAAAGTGGAACATAATGAATTCCCCTTTCTTCTAAAACTGTTGCCACATTTGCAAATCATACGTTTCTTTTTACATTTTTATGGGGCTTTTCATATTAGTTAATGAGTCGCTTTCTTTATATTTAACGGTTTACATTATACTTCAATGCCCTAACTTAATTATTTTCTGGTTTTATTATTTTAATACACCTTCAAGTCTTGTTCAATGGTTTGTTTTACCTCAAAATCAATCATAAGTTCTTTTCTGCTATGTTGGTTTTAGCAAAGTGTGACAAGCAGATAAGATCTTTGTTTTGATTAGCTTGACTAAAATTTGAGACTGAGCCAAGTGTTACACATGGTAGTTCTCCGAAATTAGAGTATTAGATTAATCAATCGAAAATGTAACTGGAAAGGAAATATATATATATTTTTTGTTAAAACTCTTCAACGGCAGAAAACAGTTATGCAGCGCAGTTGTTCGTTCGTTAACGGAAAGTATTTAACCATTTTAGCTTTAGCAATCGTTCTTTTCATTTTTCAATTGATCTGCATAAGTTTTTGCCGTTAAAATCAACAACAGAGGGAAAATAATTTTACTGCGAGTTAAGAACAATGAAATATCTCTCGCAGTAGAGCTATGATTTACAACAATTTCACGTATGTAAGTGTTGATAAAGGGATTGAAATGTTAACGATAAATGTAAAGCGGTACTAAAAAGTGTAAAGAATTTTAACTTTTTTATACAATTAAATATTTTTAAAAAATTTAAGTTTAAATGATATTTTACAGAAAAATAATTAATGTCAATCGCTACTATTTGCGCACGCATCCTTTTCTTGCGAGAAACCGTAGGTTGCAACTCGCCAATCATACTGCCTCCACTTGCTGCAAGAGAACATTTCTTCCTTCTACAAGAAAAAAATTTTACAATCTCCAGCAACGGTGACTGGAGGTATGAAAATTTTCATGTTGCTTTAAAAATGTTTATTAGCTCCCATCTTTTGGTTGCTTTCAGAACCAGGAAATCCATTTCAGAAAAGATGTCAGAAAACGTTACTTGCATGATTTTTTTTTTTTTTTTCGCACTTCGACACAAGATATATAAAGATAAATATTAAAATAATAAGACAATCAGACTCTGTGACTTTTACCATTTTGTAGCCAAGATTAACTAAATAATTCTTCTAATTTCATAGATTATATTATTTGTTTCCCGCGAAAAGTGATGTTTTTCAGTCCTTGATTTAAAAAGTAATAAAAAAATACGTAAAATAGTTACGTTTGTCCATTTTGTCGCATGAAAAATAAAATTCGGATTTGCAGCAGCGTTGTGCGGATCCATAGGGCGAGTCACGTTTGTCGTGAGACCCCCCCTCCTTAAAGCGTCCAAAAATAGCCAAAGCTCTATTTGAACTTTTATGTCAAACTATTTCAAGAAAGTCCGTCTTAATTTCCAAAAATCGCTTTTATGAAACCCCCCTTCCTATTTGTGTTTTCATTGAGCTGATGATGATTCTTCCAGCACCAGACACCCGTCCTTGGCACCAGCACCATTCCAAAGATTTCATTTTCTTAGCACAGTTAAACTCCTGATCATTTTTAAACCCAACTTTTGAAATTATTTTCTTCGCTTTCAACTTGCATTTTTCTCTGAGCCATTCAGAGTCTCATTTCTTAGGCAACTGCATTACATACCGGAAAGAAAATCTTGAAGATTAACACGTCAAATGCCAAGAAGCATCCACGACTGAGGAACTATAAAATTGGTGGGGTATTTATGGATATCTTCATTTCAATTCACTTGCCGCAATTGCGCAGAAATAATCTGAGACATGCGTTTGAAAGTCCCTCCTCACTAATACCCAGGAGTCAGTAGGAAACCCAGCTGTCTTGATTTTATTACGATTGTACTGACTTTAAGAGCTTTTTTTGATTTTGAAAATGTCTTGATTTTTTTTATGAAATTAGACTTACTGATTTGTCCTGAATTTTCGTGTGAAATATGACAGTCATCAGCTTAAAAGTGATACTTGTGATTCGTGAAATGATATATTTCGTTACTTTTGTGATTATATGCCTCATTATTCTGTAGCATGAAGGCACTTGACTCCTCCCTCGTCTTGTGGGATCTGATTATTCTATTTCGCTGTTTTCGGCAGAAGGTATTTCAGATCAAAACCTTTTGTTGCAAAAGCAGCAGTTTGTAAAATGTAAGAATAAATAAAATGACAACAGACATTTGAAGCAAGTGATGTAAAGGACACTAAAACTTTTTTGCACATTAAAATGCACGCACAAATTAAGGTTGTCTGGTTTTCTCATTTAAAAGCGCGTGGATTGCTTACCGGTCATCCCCGCGTAAAATTCAACTCTGCATTCGAGGAGGCGGGGCGAGGCACCCTCTCATGAAAATCGGACAATATCTTTGCTCTAATGTTAATATGTTTGAATAAATGTAGTAATATTAAATCCTTGTGAGCAAATGCTTTTATTTATATTTTCATTTATCAGTTCATTTTTTAGTTTCAAATTCAGATAGTACCATTTATTTATACGCATTGATTTTGAACTGAGATTTTTGTGACGTGATAAGGTATAGATTGTTTTTTGTCGTAACTTTTGAATGAATAAGAGGAATTATTGTTTTCCCGCACCCCTCGACAATAACAAGTGCAGTAATAAATTGTTGATGATGATGCTGTGTCTACGCAGAATCTAGATCAAATGGTGCTAAAGGCAAAAACCACAGCTCTGGCTATCTCCACAATGCTGCCCTCGTGCAAAAAGTGTATCGATTTTCAGAAGATTAGCTAATATTGCCTTGCTATAAATTTTCATATCTCTAAAATGACCTGTCGTCAACCTCGCTATGGTTTTGTTGATTAAGCTATCCTTATTTGTGTTAGATATCCGAAGCCTATGTGGTATTGATGGTACTCTCAATTAGTAGACGGCATTTGTGGCTGATAGTGGGACGCTCACACTGTGTACGTTAATTAGATGCTTAGCGCCTTTCGTTAAATGATCTACAATTTCGTTGCTTGCTACCTCAACAGTCCCATCGCGCTCCTGGGCTTAGCAAGAGTCCCACGCGTCGGCTTACCTGTTTTACATTATTCGCAAAATTCTGATCAAGATCAAGATTCCTTATACAAAAAAAGGGGGGGGGGAGCGCCAGAGCCTCAAGAGATTTGACTTCTGCCTGTTGGACCGCCGGAGGTATTGTGTTTCCTTTTGACCACCCATGGGTAAACCTATGGAGGCATTCCCTGATTCGCCAACTGGGTTGCAGGTTCTCACGAGAGAGAAATTGTTTCTCACATGTTATAAATGCAGCAATGTGAATTTGTACTTGCTATTGAATCATTTCGATTTGAATCCCTAAGCAATATTCTGAAAAGTCAAATTTATAACATTTAAAACATGTGCGCGTCTGTCTGTATGTGTGTGACTTTGACCCTATCTCCTAAGGACTGGTATTGTCTACCGCGTCAAAACTGGTACCGCTGGATACAGGACATCCGGGAGAAGCCATTCTGTCCTATCTCACCCCTCTCGACCTTCAGGGACCGAAGGTAACGGGCAATATATTAATATGCTCTGAGGACGTCCTCGTGAGCTTGGGGGGCTTAGGACATCCAGGTGTAAAAGCATTAAAATCATCAAGTGCCAGCCGCAGCTGGCGGCATTAAGCCACTGCAGATGGTGGACAAAGGTTGGCGAGCGAAGCAAGCAGGCGACAGAGTTTCCTATTCTAATAACGAATATTGTTGCTGGATACTGAAAGAACCCTTTAATAAAGTTGATGAAAGAGAATCCCAGCACAATGTTTCTGAATCGCTCAACCAGAAAATTTCGACAATTCACCACCACAGTACTCATTTTTACTATATATCAAGTTAATTAAGTCAAAATTAGGTTTTAATAACCCGTAATGCATCATTTTTTTCAATGAAAGGATATAAAATGGCTGAAGAGGGCCATTAGCTAAAATAGATTTGGTTTTTTTCAATAAGTTCAGTTCCTTAGAAAAATGTTTAACTTTGAACAAACAAAACAATTTTTGATGTACCCGAATTCCTTTCGACACTAGTTTTTAGAAGTTCAGGCCTTCATTTTTGATTTTTTTTTTACCCTATACCTATTAAATCTCAAGCTAAAACAACTTGTGCCGAGTTCTCCCTTGATTTCACTTTGTCTCACCCTTTGAATGGAATTATTTCCAGAATATCCGATGTAGCTAGTCTATTAGCCATGAACTGTTTCCATTTACGGGGATGACTTACTAAACGTGCTACAACGACGGTAGGTTCAGTCCAAGCGAAAATTTCTATTCCAAAATCTTTCAACGCAACGTTAGCAGTCTGCACAAGACGCTATAATCTTGCAGCATTTAATTAAACGTGGAATTAAAATTTGCTTAATTGGGCAAACTTTTCTTTTTGCTGCCATCAAACTCTGTTTTCTTATACCATCTGTTTGCACCGCAGCAACATACCCTAATTCCAACGCACTGGAAAAACCACGAAATTGAATTAATTTATGCTTACTTAATTGCCCTGGAATCTTCATTAAATTAACAGATAAGATTCCTTGAAATATCTATAATTATTTCATAACTCATTTGGCAAAGCTGTATTCCAATCTTAATTATGAAACCACAATTTTTAATGAAATACATTAATTATTACAGTACAAGGAGGTAGAAGTCCTAATGGATCAATTATTTTATCAGATTCTGAGACAATGTGTCTTTCTTACTGAATGTTCTTCACGAAAAGCAATTTTCAACGTGAAGCAATCTAAATAAGAGTCCCAGTAAAGTCCTGAAAATTGATGCCTCCTGGAAAGAATTCGAACCTCCGTTAAATTTCTCGAATCTGACTCAATGTGATTCAAAATGTCTTCCGTATTTGATCTCCATTTTCTGAGACGAAAACTACGTGAACCTAGTATTTTAGACAACTCAGAACAAATTCTAATACCTTCACGTATAGTATTTACTCCCGATTACAAATCATCCACGTAAGTCATTTGAAAAAACTTTCAAAAAAAGTGGATTATCTGTTTCGCTGTTCATTCCTATTTGTTGCAGTACTTTGATTGCCAAAAATAGGGCGGATGCAGTTCCGTATGTTAAGAAACGCAGTTTAAATTCCTGCACTTGAGACTATAATTGTTTCTCCATAGTATGAAATGATAGTTTTGATCTTCCTCAGACACCAACACCTCTCTCTACATTTCAGCAATGTCTGCAGTAAAAACAAACTCATGTATGAGAAAATTCAACAATTTCTAAAAATAATTCCCACTGAACAATCGGGCCAACACCTAAAAGAGAGTTTACTAAGACCCATGTCGAAGTTTTACTTGAAACATCGAAAACCGACCTTAGCTGCGTTACACAATCAGGCTTTAAAACTGCATGATGGGATAAAAAATGTTTTTTTTTCCCCTTGATCTGTTAAGCTTGCAGGAACTACGTCTCCATATTCTAGCATAAACCCTTTCTGTCCTTTTTCTAAAATTTCATCTTTTAGCTTTCTTTTGCAAAAAAAGAAGTCTTGTATTCGCGAAAAAAATTTCACTCAAAAATCGGCCTTAATTTCCATTTCGCTCCACCCGAACGAATGATGAGTTTTTTTCCTCAGAGTCCAAAAAAGTCACGGAAAATGAGGATAATGTTCAAAAACTTACACAAAGTTGATTTTTCCTACTTCACCCAATAACCGAGTAAAGAGAATGTGAGTGGTACTTCTACACAGTAAAAGTTGGTACTTTAGTAAAATACAGAAGGCTCCTCCCACAAAAAGGGTTTTTACTAAAGGTGGAAAAACCGTCCTGTCTGAAATAACTTTTAGCCACTACGATGCCAAAAAAAAAAAAAAAAAACAGTATTCATTGCTCACAGGGAATTTAACTGTATTTTTGATGGTTTTTCAATTCAACTTACTGACTTAAGAGCGTGGAATGCAATTTTAATTTTATGTTTTATGTGTCTGAAAAAAGTGTGGTACCTGGGGATGGATGAAATGATCATCCTTTCCTCGCAATTTATTTGCCAACTAAGTTTGTATATTAATTTATGTATGTCTGTTTTCAAATTTATTTATGTTTTGCCTTAGCTCATGAATCTCTTAAATTTGTAAGTTGACTATTTCCAGCATTGATATTGTGAAGAATCCATACGGTGAGCTTTTTATAATATGTTTTCATATTTATTAAATATATATTTAGGAGAGTTTGTCAATAAGATTTTTTACTCAGTTTGATCAAAAATTTTGTTTTCTCTCAGACTGTTTCTCTTTTAAAATAGTGCATTACATTATTCCAATGTATGCGCTGTATAATTATATTCTAACCCTGATTAAACTGTTATTTTTGTCTAAATATTTTTCCCCAGAAAATAAAAGCAGGTCTAAATCCTTTTTTTTTTTTTTTTTGTTATTGGCATTCAGTACAGGACAAAAGTTAAAGTAATATTTAAGCAAAAAACAGTTTGATGAACATTGTAATTAGAAAAGAAAAACAGTTACACGGGAGTAAATTAAGTTCTTCCAGATTAGTAGTAAAATTTCACGATCGCGATTTTCTTTAATATTTTCTTCCTTCATTATTTAAATGATTTATAGTTTTCGTTTAGGGAACGCGAAAAAAATCCTCTTTTTTTTTTATTTTCTGTCTCATTTTTCATTTCTATGATTATGAATCCACACGGAAAAAAGATGTTGAAAAATTTAACATCTCGAACGCAAGAAAATTATGATTTTTAATTACTATTTTTTCCTTGGCTATTTGGTGTATGTCTTGGTTTTTGTTTTGGAATCGCGAGAATCAAGTTCTTTCAATGATTTAATTTTTACCTTTGTTGTTTAGTTAATATCAAAATTGTTTATTTACGAAAACGGTTAAAGAATTATCCTTTATTTTAGATGGGTACCGCTTCATTTGGATTAAAATTTATATATATGTATATAAACCTTTTAAATTTTAATTTCGCGAGTGAGGGAAGAAAGTTCTTTTATTACTTTATGGTTTTTCCTTGAAATATTTTTCTTTTCGTTTTCATAGTTTTTATTTCGCGAACGATAGAAAAAGTTTCGTTTTAATTTAGTTCCCGTTTTAATTTAGTTTTTTAAATAAGTTTTTGTGTTGTTCAAGCTATAATTTAAAACATCATTTCAAAATTTTTCTTGCACACTCCATGTTCCAAGAACAAAAAAATTGAGTGAAAATTTACCTTTTCAAAATTTAAATAAGGGTCTGTCAAAAATTTTCATTGTACACCAATTAATTTCTGCACAGTTGATTGTTTCCTTCTTTTCTTCCCTTTTCGATTGCCTCAATAAAACTCCTTCAGTTATTCGCTTTTTCAGGTCTAGAAATATTTTTGTATCAGATTTAAAATGAATTTGAATTTCTGGGGGGTTCCTTAATATTAATTCTCTTGTACCACTTGCTTTTCATTGTTTCAGTTTTTGGGTTCGCGATCGCGGTGATTATCTTTCTCAAAAAATATTTCTTTAGAATTCAAGTCTCATTCATGTTTTTTTACTCA